>NC_057013.1:4817426-5019926 GCF_000002595.2 Chlamydomonas reinhardtii | reverse complement strand
GGCAACCTACACACTGATTGACGCAATTGTATGAAGGTATTTGCGTACGGTATAGTCTCAATTGCAGTCGGTTGTCGGTACAGTAAGTTCGACACTCGCGCCAAAATGATTTGTGCCCTGTTGGCCATTAGAAACGACTTGATGCATACATGCTGCCAAACAATATGCATGCATTTATCCCAGGGAAGCGAAAAGGCCACCGCTCAGAGCCACGCTTGGCCCCCCCCCCCCCGCCCTTAGCCTCCCGCTGTTCACCCGCTCATCCTGTGCCAGCGCTGTTGTCCGGTGCTGGCCTAAACCATCCCGCCTCACGTGTCATTGTCCGTGTCCGAGTCAAACATGTCATCTGTCTCCAGGCCGGCGGTCTGCAACCGCACGCCGTGCGCCGCCGCTACCAGTTGCCAGGCTGAATGGTCCCGGGCACGGGCACAGCTACAATCCAGAACCTTGAGCTCCTGCATCAAGTGAGCATCAGGCATTGCAATCATACCGTACATGTTATACAGTCGACCTCTGACCTCCAGAAATTGGTGTACACAAGAAACATGTAGTCGAATCGCAAGAAAGCCCGGACCCTGCTGTCTTTGCAGCTTGCTTGTCGAGCCACGCTGCCCGCCCGCTGCAACGCCCGTATGCCTGTCTGCCCCGTCGCTGTGGATGTCAAGGTATTCATTCGGCCCAGCGCAGTGCGCAGTTGCGCACCTGCAGGTGGGGGAGTGCCCCGCAGATGAGGCTGATATCGCGCGCCTCCAACACCATGTGCTTGAGCTGCAGCCGCCGCACCTGCAACACCAAACAAGGCGATGGGGGCACGGGCGTGGGGCACGGGGCAAACCACATCAGCCACGGCGTCAGCAACTGACAAGAGTGGGTGCGGCAGGCGGCTTGTGCAAGCTGGCGGCCCGATGCGCTCGTGCTGTGCATTGCGCGTGTTGCGTGTGCATCTCTCCAAGCGTCAAAGCGTCTTGAGTCACGGCAACCCGGCACACGGTACAGTGGTGCCGGTGCGCACCTGGTGTGCAAGCGGCGCCAGGCCCGCCGCCAGCTAGTCGCCGTGCGGCCCCTCCCACTGCAGCCGGTCGTAGCGCCAGCGAGTGAAGGAGAACGTCGAGGGTCTGTCCGGGTGGCGGTGCGCGTTGAGGGGCAGGGGACAGAGGAGGTTTGAGGGATGGTGTGAGGGCGTGAGGCACAAACGCGAAGCGGCACATTGCGGCCAGCGACTCGCCGTTCATGCCTTGTGTGCGGCAGAAGCCCTTGGCATTGGGGCGGCACAAGTGTCGCTGGAAGCATGCTGCATGCTGCATGCGGGACATCGTCGCGACATCCGGGCTGCAGACCCACAGTCAGAGATGCGCTGATCCCAGCAGTCACCCTTGACACCCAGCCCCCTTGATCCAGCCGCATAGGCCTACCTCAACGTGAGCGGGTGCCTCTTCCAGTCGTCGGGCCGCAGCACCCGCAGCAGCAGGCCCGCGGCCGCTGCCACCGTGTCGCCCAACCGCCGTGCCGCCGCCGATAACCCAGCCGGCTCCCGCCCCGTCGCTGCTGCTGCTGCCACTGCGATTCCTCCAGCCCCAACAACTGCGGTCGCAGCCGCCGCTGGTGCAGCCGCGCGGCCTTGCGGCGGCGCCAGCTGGGGCGGGCCGGGGCGGCCCACACACGCCAGGTCCAGGCACAGTTCACCCTGCGGGTGCCCCAGCGCCCACACGTCCAGTTCGCGGAAGGAGGGCAGCGCCGCCAGTGCCGCCAGAATGGCCGCGTCTGGCATGAAGCGGACCTGCAGGTGGCGGCAGCAGGCGGCATGCGGAGCCAGGCGCCTTGGAAAGATCGATACAAACAAAAAGGGGAGGCGTGATTTGCGTGAGGCAAGGTAGGACGAGGAAGTGAAGAGGAGATTGCATGAAATACTGCTGTGCCTGCGGCTCCAGGCCCCAAGAAGCGGATCGGGCAGTTCTATGCTAAGGGCGAGGGCACGCCTTTGGGCTTGATCTGCGAACTACCGTATCGCGGTCCTCACTTGCCTTGAGGACCCTCAAGTTGGGCGGCAGTCGCACACGGGGCATGGCGGCGCCAGGCGGGGCCATGCCGCCGCCGTACATGTCGTACATGTCCGCTGGAAGAGGAGGCGGCGGCTCCGGCAGGATGTCCCACTGCGCTGCAGTGGCACGGCAGGGCACGGCACGGCACGGCACAGCAACAAAACACGGCATCGGGTCAGTGCCTCTTGAGATACTGGATGGCGAAAACACAGCACCGCTCCACCGGACCCCGCATGCAGCTGCCCAACAGTTGCTGTCACACATCCAGCAGCTGATAACAAGTCCGCAACACACATGGCCCGCCCGTCCGCATGCCGGTCCTGCCAACCCAACCGGCCCCGTCCCGAGCCAACCTGCTACCCCCACACACTGCCTCACCCTCTGACGCCCACTCCGCCGTTAGCTCGCCCACGCACAGCCGCGTCAGCGCCGTGGCACCGTACGGGATGCAGGGCAGTGTCAGCGCCAGATCCATGCCCAGGTCTAGATCCAACAGTCTTTCAAACATGGATCCTTCCACAGGCCCTAGCTCGGAAGCGCTGTGCTCCGGACCATGCTGCGGCTGCGCCCCCGGCTGCGGCCCCGGCTGCGGCCCAAACAGCTGCCGGCAGCACCCGCCGTACCGCACGTGCCAGCGCCTGCTGTCCTGTGCGTCCGCTGACAGCCCCAGCACCAGCCGTGTGAGATGGCTCAGCGCCGTGATCGGCAGCAGGCTGCTCGCCAGGCCGAGTCCGGTGGCCGGCGCGTCCAGCTCCGCCCACAGAGGGGGCCAGCAGCTTCCCGCCAGCTCCAGGGAGTGCAGGTGCGTAAGGCCGGCAATGCTGCGGAGCAGTGCCGCCGCCGCGGAGGCGGCTGCCGGCAAGGGGCGGTACAGCGAGGGCGGTGGCCGGACAACGAGGCCGCTGTCCACGAGCGGTCCCAGCTGGAGGCGAAGGCGCTGCAGCGTGGGGCACGCTGCGAGCATCGTGGGTCCCAGATTTGGGTCCAAAAGTTCCGGCTGAGAGTGTGGATCCAGAACGAGTTCCAGGTCTGTCAGCAGTGTGCCCACAGAACGCAGCAACAGCTGCATCGCGTCGCCCACGGCGTTGCCGCCAACGCTGACGTCTGCTGCTGATATGCTGGAAGCCGGTTGGGTTGGGCTGCTCTCACTGCCAGCGGGCGCGTCCTGCTCACCCAGACCCGCTCTTTGTGAGACCCCCAGTAGTGTGCTGCCGGGCGGCCGTGAGGGCGCAGGTGCCCGGAAAGGCGTGGATGGGGCAAGCCCCAGGCACATACGGCGCACCCCCTGCCACTGCTCCTTTAACACAGCCCGAAGGGAGTTGTCCAGCGCGCGTGGACTAGCTTGCAGCTCCAAAAACTGCACCATGGAAGCGGAGCTCCCAAGCGCTGCTGACAGGGCAGCGAGGAGGGTGGCGGGGTCAGGCACGGCGTTGCTGCTCGGGCCACACACCACCCGCACTGCCTTCGGGCGAAGCCCTCTTGCCGCCATACTAGCGACTGTGCTAGCAATAACGTCTTCCACATGGCGCCCATGACCGTAAACACTGATCAGCTTCGCGCTGTGAACGGAGAGTTTGGTCGCGGCAGCATCGTGCGCGTTGCGTGCTCCTCTGAATGATGCCCGTAATGCCAGACGGCTACATGAGTCTAAGTATTCAACTACAACGGATACAACGTTGGCGAGGTCGCTTTGGGTGCTAGTGTCACTGCGTGCGGGCACAGCGTGTGTGTGCTCCATCCATGTCCAGTTAGGCGGAAAGGCAGAGCTGAACCATGCAGCGGGTATGCACTACACAGTGCTGGAGTGCGTAGAATATCGGCGATTCAGTGCAATTTGGGTGGTCTAGCGCTCAATGGGTGCGGCGGGGCCGCGCCGCGGGGAACTTGGCGTTGCTCATTACCCTATGCACGAGCAGTGCCTTCATCTGCCCATTGGGTGCCGGCTGCCCCTGCTTCGTAATCCGACGACCATAACCCAGGTATTGTGCACGCCTGTCCCACATTTCATTGTTGCTGTCCTTGCATCCCAGCGCTCGTGATGGAACATGGCAAGGGGCAGGAAAGCGTAGTCCCGATGTGTGTGGTTCGCACCCGTGCCCACATAAATGCCGGACATGGGCCTCCGGGCCAAGACATTGCGCGTCTGTGACGCCGACGAGAACATGTGTGGTGCTTGCGTTTGATGGGGATGTCGGCAGACCTCTGGCCTGTCGCGCCTTGTTGTGCGTTGGTGCTGCCGCCAAAAGACCTAAACGAGATGAGGGGTGTTACGTGGCGGTGGGGCTTTGGCGGGCTTCGGCTTGGCTTCGACTCATGTGCGTAACACTATGAAGGTCGGCAGCCAACCAGGGGGCGGGTGTTGTTTCTCTGGGTCGCAGATGGCCCTTCGCGGCGTGGGTACGGCGTGCCCCCGCTTGTCGGGCTGTCCCTTCAATTGTAATCCGCATCCATAAATGCGTAGCAAGAAGGGACAAGGCATTGGTGCGTTGTTCGCGCGCTGTTACTGTACCGACGGTAGCTGGCAGGTTGTGTCGATGTTTTGCTGACGCGCATTCCTCACGCTCCGGGCGCCCGGCCAAGGCGATAGCACCACACAGACTCAATGCGACGCCACACCGCGCGGATAGCAGAGCCGATGCGCACCTGCAGGCAGTGGACCGGCGTCCACGGATGAGCTGTGTAGACGGGCACTAGCGTAATGCAACGGCGTGCAGCAAAACAATGGCCGGGCGACAGTGTGACAAACAGGGGCAAGAACAAGGCGAAGCAAAGCAGAAGAGGGGCCCAGCGCTGCGTATGCGTAGCGTTACCTAGTCGCTCCCCGACTGAATCTTACGGAACGTACTGTGTGCGGCAGCGAGTGACTCACTTGCTTTGCAATGGCTGGTCCTTACGCCCATACTCGCTCTCGTTTACTCTTCACGCATGATTCCTCCCTTGCAACTTGTCCCTCTCAGAATCACACTCCTCTCTCTGTCTCTCATCTAGCGTAGCGATTGCTCCATCCCGCTCTTCCCACTTCCCTATCCTACGCGGCTGCCAGGCATTGTGCCCCTCAAGCCGCCCAATCATCGGCATTTGCATTCCTAATCGAGCACATCACACCGTTCGACAACTATCTAGGGGGTGGTCTCAGTTCTTTATGCGCGGTGTCCAAAAGGCCAGCCCCGACAATGCGGTCACATCAGTCACGCGGCAGCTGCCCAACATAGCACAGGAACGGCACGCAGCACCTCCGCAGTCAAAGAGGTCAAACACGCATACATTCTAAAGTGAGCATCACCGCGTCCGTGTATGGGTTCCTGATTGAAACCATACCATACACTTTAAAGCAGTCAGGTGCAAAACCAGCAGCTGAGTCAACGCACTGCTGTCATCGTCCGTGGTTAACGTAGGTCAAATCATATACAGATGCGAACTCCGCTCCCACAACGCTATCCATCAAGGCCGCTGCAGCAGAGCTTCATCAGTCGCTGTGGTAGTCCTGCAGATCGTCAAGACGCAAGGGGTAGAGAGGACACGCAGCTCAGCACCGGCTCTGGACGACACACAGCGCAGCCCAGCACAGGCCCTGGAAGACTTAGGCCATTGCAAACCGAGTCACGTGCCAACACAAGTGGTGCCGCCTTTACCCGTCCAACACTCTCACGCCCAAGACGAGCTGCTTACCTCGTCGTCGACGTCGCCAGCCTCTAACCGCACGCTGGGGTTGTGCGAGATGTGCGACGGCGAGACGGGTGCTTGCCCACGCACGTTGCGCAGCCACGCCTCCAGCTTCCGCAGGTTGGTGTCGTCCAGTGCCTCGAAGTCCAGCTCCATCTCGCCGGACTCGTCGGGCTGCATCGCTTCGGATGGCAGTAGGCTCATCAGCTCTGCGCACAGCAACACAGCACACGGTGAGAGTGTTAGTGGGTTGACAACGCAGGCAGCGGTGCAGAAGGCAGCATAGCAAAAGCAACAGGTGGCGCAACCATAGTTCGCCCAGTATTCGGGCCAGCGCGAAAGGTATGGTGCCTCACACAGGCACTAGCCCTCACCGTTGAGCTGCTCTTCAGACAGCTCGCCAAGCGCGTTCTGCAAGTCGCCCGCAATCTGGTTGCGCCGCTCCATCGTGAGCGCCCGCTCCCGCCCCTTGCCACCCGATGTGACCTCGTGACTGTAGGCTCTCCCGCCGTTTGCCGCCTGCGATAACGAGGAGCAACAGTGGTCAGCCTGGCGACAGCGGTGCCAGAGGCTCGCGCAGTATGCACCGTTCCGTACGTGCTCACCGCCGCGGTCCAACCCCACCACCCACAAACTACTGCCAAGTGCCAACCGTCGCTAATAAGGTACTCACTCGAGGAGGCGCCGTCGCGGGGGCCGCGGGCGTGGGCTTCTTGGGCGCCGTCGCCGCAGCGGTGCCGCTCTTGGTGGGGGCACGATCCCGTGGAGTGCTCTTGAGCGGCGGCGGCTCGAAGTCTGGGTCGAACTTGGGCGCCGCCACGCCCGCCGTGGCCCTCTTGGTGCGCTCGCTGCTGAGGCCGGAGTTGGCCCACTCGTTCTCGAAGCGCTTCTCCGCGCGCTCGGAGGCTATGCGCACCAGGTTGCCGACGGGGTTGTAGAGCTGGCAGTTGGACCAGATCAGCCGCACGTCGTCGCAGAAGTCCTGCGCCGTGGCGTATTCGTTGCGCGCGAGCTTGTCCTTGACGGCGTTGATCCACATAGGCTGCTTGACGATGTTGTAGTAGTCGGGAGCATGCTCCTCCTTGACGCGCTCCATGAACCACACGGAGTCGCCCTTGAGCCCGCGAACAGCATTGTCCAGCAGCTCGCGGCACTTGGCAATCCAGTCCGCGCCTGCGGGTTGGGGTCGATGAGCGGTGATGTAGGAGGTTCAGTAACGGCGGGCTCGCAAGCACAGCCTGGGACCCGCAGCAAACAACCTTACCGGCAAGGCTGAGCCCGCTGGGCCGCGAGTCCAGGCGCGCCTTCTTGCTCGGCGGCCCCTGCGTTGCGAAGGTGCGGGAAGATGAGCTCAGGTCAACAACGCCCTCAGCCTGCGCCAAGTGCCCGCCCGACCGCGCCAACTCACGAAGTCTCCATTCAGCTGCGGCAGTTGCGGTAGCTCCGGGTTCGAGAGCAGCCGGTGGAGGCGTTCGAGGTCCCTCTCGCTGGCCAGATTGCGGTCGACTGCCGTCTTGTCCACCGGCAACCGCATTACGCCGCTGCCATCCAGGCCCAGCGTTGCTGCTTCACCGATCAGCGAGCCATCGTCTAGGCGGAACCTGATGCGTCGCGCTACGCGCGAAGAAGGCATCTCCATCGATGCTTAAAGAAATTTCGCGAGTCCTCGGGCGCCTAGGCCCCCGGTCCCCGCAGGGCCCCGGGGCCGGACAGGGTGGGGTCTAAGAAAGAATGCTAGGGTGGCGGCAAGCGCCAGGGAGCGAAGAGCAGTGGGGGCGTAGGTGGGAGGCGGCTGCGGGAGGGGGGCGCCTGAGCGCGGGAACGGGTCGGTTCGCGGGTCGCAGTGCATGGGGCGCGCGGAGACTATATCTGCATGGGAGCACCAGCTGCATGGGGACACCTCGCTCCCTTGCCCCGGCGCCAACGCTATTTGCCCGCCCTGGGCCCTGCTCCAGGTTACTGCTGCTACCCGCTACTCGTTGCGCAAGGCTGAGGTTAAGTCCGCGCGAGTTGGTCAGGAAGCATCGAAGGCGCGGGAGCATCACCCTCAGCTTCTCCTTACGCTGCACTGCCACTTTCTCGCTGTGATGCAGTGAAACCAGACCCAGTTCGGGAAACAGGGTTGCCGCTTCAGTCCGCTGGCCTTGGCGAAACGGTGGACATGTTCGCCCAAGCTTGCGTTGGTCACGGCTCAAATGCTATCCAAATTCTTGCTGGTGGAAGGAAATCGTTCGGGAACAATGCCAAACGTGAACGAGTGCCATTGAACAACTTCTCGGACGGGGCCCCAATTACAGCAGGCGGCCTGCAGAAATCAAAGAATGCAGCAAATGGGCCATCATTAGCAGGCATCAACGCCGCAGGGTGTGGCAACTAGACCTGAGCAAAAACAGTTCAGCTCCCCTTCCTACGCGTGGAGCTGCCGCGATTTGGGCAGAGCCAGGTAGTATTATTGCAATCGAGGTAACAAAAAGCAAGCAATGGAGCAACCTCGCGTGACCCACTCCTGGACAGCAAACCGGTCGCGTGGGGTGCCACACCCCAGTGTCATCCGCTGCCTACGCTCACCTCCTTTGGCGGTCTGCTTGAAGCTCCAATGCTCCGACGTGGCATCTCCCAGACGAAGGCCACAGTCGCGGCCGGTAGCGACCCGCAGCTTGGCAGTTGGGCGTCGAAGCCCCAGGCTGCGGGCAAGGGACGCTGAATAACCGGCGTAGATAAACCAAGCAAGGTGCGCGCCTCAAGGTGCAACGAGTCACGCGACATCGCTCCCTCCGCGGACTCGGAACTTGCGAACTTGCTATATTTACGCGTGCAAACAAGACCTGACGGAATGAAGTAGGATGAATCACTGGACATACATGTTTCGCGGGGGCAAAGCCAAGTACTTTTGATGGGGAGGGTTTGATGGCGAGATGGATTCCCCCCCTTTGCGACCGCTTGCAAAAGCTCAAGTTGCTGCACCACACGACATAGATTCTCCTGACGCAGGTTAAGAACCATAAACAGGGTTGCGTTGCACACAGCAAGCGTCGGGGCCCCAACAGGCAGAGCTGTCGACCATCATTTCGCGGTTCGCCCCCGCCTTACTGCGACGGAGCATGCGGGCAGTGGCTCGCACAGCGCACATGAAGGCACAGCGCTGCTCGGCACCTCGCCATCATCAACGGCCGCTGTCTTCACAGGCGGGTCGACGCACACAGCCGGCAGTCGTGTTCTGCACCGCAGCCGGCGACGCCCCACCACCCCCCGCTGCCTCGCCTTCGCCCCTCGCTCCTCCAGCGACAGCGACAGGAGCCGCCGTCAGCGCACCGCTGGCGTCAGGAGCGGCGCGGCAAGGGGGGCCGCTGCCCGCGGCAGCAGCCTCCGCCTCAACATCGGCAGCAGCAGCAGCACTACCACCACCACCACCACCTCCCGTTCCGCCACAAGGGGCAACAACAACAGGAGCAGCAACAGAAGCAGCAGCAGCAGCAGCAGCAGCGTCAGGGGCGTCAGGGGGAATGGGGCCGGCCCTCACCCCCAACTCGGAACTGGTGGCGAGGCGGCGACAGCGGGTGGCCGCGGAGATCATTGAGGCACGTGTGTGCGTGTGCGTGTGGACGTTGGTACTTGCGAGCTCGTACTTGTATTAGGGAGCACCAAGGAAGGAAGCACTCATGTCTATGGGCGCAACTGTGCTGATGTACTTGTTTGTAAAGACTTGCAGAGGGAGTCTAATAGCTGCAGAGCACAAGCAGGAGGGCTTTGGACTAACCACTCCAGAGAAAACCGCTGAGGGGAGTAGTCATGTATATATGTGTGCGTGTGTGTCTGTGCCGTTTGTGGCTTTGCGCGCACAGGCCAGCCGGCGCGCGGGTGTGGCCGCCAGCCCGGAAGCCATACGCGACGGCCTGGCCACGCTTGAGGCGCTGCTGCCCGGCTTCACGCCCAACCTGGACACACTCAAGGCCGCGGACTGGGTGAGGAGGGTTGCGGGGCGGGGCGGAGGGGCGGAGTGGGGTGGGGTGAGTTGTAGATACCAGCCCAAACTGAATCGAACCCGATGCAATAGAGCGAGGAGGAGAGCGTGGCCTATGCTTGACAACGCAGTGGCACGCGACAAAAGTCCCCATCCCCGTGGGGTGGGGGTGCGGGGGGAGTGCGTGGCGGGGCGGTGGGAATGGGGGGAGGGTTACTCCAATCCCAAAGAAGCCGGACGGGGGGCCTGACTGGCTGGCTCACCGGTTAACGATTCAGCCTCTCGCTGCAGCTCCGGTCAGCGCTCTGAGCTCCACACCCAATCAACTCTAGACACGCGCAACTATGTTGCTGCCATGTGTCAACATTGCTGATTGCTGCTGCTTACCGCTGCTGCTGTATATCGTGTTGCAAACACCGGTAACGGTGTTGGCCGGGCTCTCTGGCCTCCCTGCTCCCCCTTCCCCCCTCCCCGCACTCCTCCTCCCCCACAGGGCCGCCTGGCTGCCGACGCTCCCGCAGTGGCCAACAAGATCATCCTGCTCAAGACACACCATCCAGGACTGAACCTGGCCAAGGTGGGGGAGACTGGGGTGGGGGAGAAGGAGAGGGCGGCCGGGGAGAGGAGTGGTGGTTTTGCACCTGTTCCATGGGAGCTTTTGATTTAAACGCGATCGGGAAGATGCATATGCGCGGAAAGGAGGAGGAGTGAGGAGGAGAAGGAGGAGGAGTCCGTGGGGGCGGGGGTGGTTCAGATGCAAACGCGTTCCCAAGGGTGCGTGTCGGTCCTGCATGCGGCAAGCCGTGCCCGTCCGTGTCGGCGTCCGTGTCTTTGTCCGTGCCCGTGTGTCTGTCTGGGCCGGTGCCAGTGCATGGGCGTGTCAGATGCCCTGCTGAGCTGCACGTAATCCCCCTGGGGACTGGAACAAACTAACCCCCTCGTCCCGCCCCCCGCTGCAGGCGCTGACGGCACAGCCGCGGCTGCTGCTGCAGAGCCCCGAGCAGCTAGACCGCTCGGCCAGGATGGTGCGCGGTCCGATGGGGTGGTGGTGGGGGGGGAGTTACATTCATGATTAGTTAAGGAAGTGTGGGGGCTGGTTTCGCCATCTCACGTGCCAAACACGCGGCGCATAAGGGGACGCAGGTCATGACACACGGGATAGCCATGGACACACAGCACACGCACCCACAGGCGTCCTGCGTGCTTCCTTCGCGTGTGCTCTCTTATCACATGTCCTGCACGTTTCCTCCTCATAGATTTCACGCGCTTCCCTTCCCTTCCCTAAAATGCGCGCTTCCCTGACCTAATCTAACATCCGGTACACGGCGCGCGCTCCCTATGAACCCTATCCCTATAAACCCTAACACGCGCGCACACGCCCGCGCACACACAACAGGTGCGGCAGCTGCTGTCTCGCGCTAAGGACCCGGACCGCTTGCTCGGCGCCGAGCCGTCCCTGCTGGAGCCCAAGGTGGGCCCCGGGGAGGCCCTTGGGGGGGGGGCGGGCGGGAGCCGGGGGGGGGAGGCGGGGAGGAGGGCGGTTGCTCCTCATGGGGCCGATGTGGGTGGATGGCTGGGTGGGTGGGTGGGTGGGTGGGTGGGTGGGAGGGAGTTGGGGTAGTCCATTCCACTCCCGAATTGGGGTTGGGCTGGGGCTAGGTGCCCGTCATGACAGCTACATGCCTGTTGCCTTCCGGGACGTGATTGCGGCAGTATGTGTGTGCCTTGTCGCGTGTTGACCACGTCCCAGCGCTGTGCGCCGCGGCTGGCTCTCGCAACCCCACCCCGCCCCCCCGCCTCGCCTCCAACGTTTCGAACCAGCACCCCCTCCCCCCCTCGTCATCACCAGCACCCCCTCCCCCCCCTCGTCGTCACCAGCACCCCCTCCCCCCTCGTCAGCGCGACCGCTGCTGCGACCACTGCTGCGACCATCGCCGCTGCGCGCGCCAAGCATTCCTGCTGTGCCCTCTGCCCCCGTGACCGCTACCTTCCCCCTGCCCAATGACCGGCTACCCCCCCCCCCCGTCTTATTTAACATGCATGGAACCCCCCCAAAGGCGCTCATCAGTGTGCTCATCACCGTGACCAAGTGGTACTTCCTGGAGAAGGACCCCATCGAGGTTCGTGTGTGCGGGGGGGCATGGCGTGTCGACTGGTCGGGCTGGGCTGGGCTGGGGCTGGGCTGGGGTGGTGGGCTGGGAGGGGTGGGCTGGGAGCTGCAGGCGGGTCCGCTGCCTGCTGCCACTGCCTGCTGCTGCCACTGCTACTGCCTACCCGTGCTACTGCCTGCTTCTGCTCACTGCTGCTACTGCCGCGGCCCCGCCCCCATCCGCCCCCTCCTCCCACTCCTGCTACTGCCTACTCGCTGCTACTGCCGGCGGCTGCTCATTGCTGCTACTGCTGCCAGGTGCTGGAGGCGGACCCAGAGCTGGTGCAGCGCGCGCAGGTGTGTGTGGGTGGGGCGGGGGGGCGGATGTTGTGCCCGAGCCCAGTAGGGGAGGGGGGGGGGCAGCCGTTGATGTGGACACAGTATCGGACCCCTTCCTCCGTGTGCTTTCCCCAAACACACGTTGCCGGGCGCGCGCGTACCGTACTACCGATCGCCCAACACAACCACACGAACATGCTTCCCACCCTCCCACCTACCTCCCACGCACCCACCCAACTGCTTCAGGACTACGACGTGACCTTTGCCTCGAACACACACACACACACTCTCTCTCTCACTCACCTGCCCCCCAGGACTACGACGTGCCCTTCGAGCCGGTGTACATGAACGAGGACGGCACATGGACCGCGCCGCTGCTCAACTACAAGGAGAAGCGCACAGCCTGGCAGAAGTACATCGACCAGACCTTCTACAAGCAGCCCTGAGGCCTGAGGGAAGGGCTGCTGGGGGCGTGTGAGGGGCAGAGGTGGAGGGTGGAGTCGGGGCGGCGGCGCCCGGGGTTGGCCAGGGTTTGGCAGCCAAGCAGCGAAGCAGCGATCAGGTAACTGGCAGGTTAATACGGTAGCAAGGATGGAGGATAAGGTGACTGGCTGACTGACTTGATGGTAAACGTTTTGCTGCGTGATACACGCCCTCATACGCCCTCATACGGCATAAGCGTGATTGATGGTCAAGGATTTGCTGCATGATGCGCGCCCACATACGCCGTGGGCGTGCATTGGGCGAAATCTGTTTGAGAAGCATGGCGTGTCCGCGGCCTCGGTCTCTTCAGCATGTATGCCCGAATTGTACATTATGTGGAAGGCAACATACACAGGGTGGGGGCCTGTGGCGGCATGCTGCTGTGCACAGCACGGTGCCAGACCGCGCTTTTGGACAGTTTCGAAGCATTTCATGCAGACACCCTTGATTGCTTCATTTTGTTTTATCACCATGTGATCGAAGCCGACTGATGAAGTTGATGTTGACAATTACAATCACCGTCGGACACGCATTTCTAAGGCCTGCGCATATGAGCACGGTCCAGCCACCACGACGATGTGGCTAGCTAGCTCTCATCCGGCGCACAGACATATGTACGTGTTGCATTCGTGACGGCTCCAAGGAACTGTGCTTGACGTCTGTAACCACCTGCACCCTGCTAAGCTGCACAGCTACACTACTTTGCGTCAGCACCAGCCGTGCTGCTAAACTGCACAGCTGCATCACTCAGCAGAAGCATCGGCCGGCCGCCACCCGCATCCTCACACGCCACGCCACACCACCGCAAAAACACACAAGTCCTGACCAGAGGGCACCCCTGCTCTTAACACACACACACACCAAACGTCGGAGCTGACAGCTCACGCCCCCCCCGTGCCCCCCGTGCCATACCGGCGACACCAAGTGCACTAAGCCAGACAAACGACAACGGCATGTAATTACAACCCCCCACCACACACTCAGTGCCCCCGCCTCCCTCCTATCCCTCTTCCGCCCCCTGCCGCGTCACGCACTCACGCATCACTCCACCGCATCACGCCCTCACGCACACACGCACTCACGCCCTCTGTGCGACACCCTCACGCGCTCACGCGCTCACGCCCTCACTGCGCCCCCACTGCGCCCTCACTGCGCCCTCACTGCGCCATGGCCTGCAGGAAGGCCGGCGGGTGGAAGTCCGCCGTCAGCGCCGCGTATTGCGCCGTCAGCAGCCGGGCAGGGCCGGGGGGCGGCGGCGGTGGCCCCGGTGCTGGTGGTGCTGGTGCGAGTGCTGGTGGTGCGGGTGATGAGGCGGGGGTGCCGGAGCTGTGTCCCCCCTCGCTGCTGCTGCTGCTGCTGCCATCTCCACTGCTACTGCTACTGCTACTGCTGCTGGCTGTAGTGCCGGTGCGTTTAGGGCCGTTGATGACCAGGCGATTGAGCAGGGGCACGGGCGGCGCACCCGCCAGGGATGGCGCCAGGTCCGCGGCTGTATGTGTTGGGAGGCGCCGTGTCAGCACAGCACACAAGGGATGCGAAACTCACACAGCCAGTGGCATCAGACCAAACCACCTAGTGTGAAGCACGAAGCAGCAAACATGCTCGCTAGCTGACGCAATCATCCGGTAATGCTCAGGTAGTACTGTTGCAGCCACAATTCAGTTCATCCGGATCCATCCAGACGTACGTCAGCCCGTGCTCACCTCGTTGCAGCCTCATCAGGTGGCGGCGCGGAGTGGCGTCCTCATCAGTCGTGAACACGTGCACCACCTCCGTCTGGCAGCACACACACACGCATGGGGCATACGCACACACACACACACACACACACCGTTTTGCCTCACTTGTTTTTTTGGGTGCAAACACGCGTATGGTACATAGCGATACACGCAGGAGTGGATCACAATGGTGAGGGTATGCGGCAGGACACAGTCACCTCCTCGTCTTCTAACTAACACACACTCGTGCTCCCCGCCTCACCAGCACCAGCCCGCAGCTCGCGGCGGCGGCACAGAAGCTCTCCGCCTCGGTCGGCGGCAGCACCACACACACCGCGCCCCCCGGCGCCAGCAGCGCCTCACAGCCCGCCGCCAGGTCTGGGAAGGGCAGGCTGACGTCGGCGTGACGGGCGGCGGCGCGCGCATCGCGGCCCTGTGTGCACGTGTTAAAGAGCACAAGGCAAACTACCGTAATCGCGAAGACTGTACGGTATGTACGTGCGGGGAAGAAGGCGGAACCAGGCTAGAGGCGTGCGTGTGCGTGTGTGCATGCGTGTGTGAATGATGGGCAGAGCGAACGTCTGTAGTGAGCTTCCGGCATCAATTGCGGGGGCGGGTGACGGACTCCCTCTGTTTTTGCTACGACAATGAGCACATCTACCCCCTGACGCTGAGGTGTGTGCGGTCATCTCGCCGCCGCGTGCCGCGATGTGCCGCGCACCCACCCGCGCCGGCTTGCTGCTGGCCACGAAGTAGGGCGGGTTGGTGATGATCAGGTCGAACGGCCCCACGTCGCCAGCCGTAATGGCGGGGGGCAGACTGCTGCTGCTGCCGGCGGCGGCGTCGACGGCAGCCGCAGCAGCCGAACCCGCAACAGCCGCGGCACTGGCAGCGCCGGCGGCGCCAGCGGCACCGGCGGCACCGGCGGCATCCGCTTCAGCAGGAGGAGCGCTCATGTCCATATGGAGTGTCTGCGTCCATGGCTGCTCCTGCTGCGCCTGTTGCGGCTGCCCCTCATGGCCCTGGCCCCCAGCACCTGCTGCTGTGCTTGTGGGCAGCAGGGGCAGGGGCAGGGGCAGGGGCAGGGGTAGGGGTAGGGGTAGGGGTTGGCGCAGCGCCGCCGCCGCCGCCGCCAGCTGCTGTAGCCCCACGTGCAGCACCCGCACACGGTCGTGCCAGGGGCTGAGAGCCACGTTCTCCCGCGCCTGTGGGGTGACGGTTGGTGGCGTGGGGTGCTGGTGGAGGTGTTGATACCAGCCCAACCTAAATCGTACCAATGCAAAAGAGCGAGGGGGTAGGGAGACGGTACGGCTCACAGCCAGGAGCGGCATGCCAGCCCCATCCACCTCTTATACCTCAACAAACGCCCCACCCCACCTGCAACACCGCCGACGCGTCCACATCAATCGCCACCACCTGCGGCCGCTGACACCAGTTCGCAGGCGCAGCAGCCACGCGTCCCGCAGTGCCTGCACCCGCCGCCGCCGCTGCCACCGTCCCTTCCCACCTTGCCACTGCTGACGCCGGCGCCACCTGCCTCTCCTTTCCCTCCGCCCCCGCTGCCCCCGTTACCCCCGCCGCCTGGGCAGCTGCCGCCAGCTTCTGCGCCATCATGAGCGCCAGCACCCCCGTTCCCGTGCCCACGTCCAACACACGCGGCGCGGCAGCGGCGGCGGCGGCGGTTGCGCCAGCAGCAGCGGCCGTGGATCCGGATCTGGATCCGGATGGGCCGGGCTGGGATTCCGGAATGGATCTAGAGGAGCCCATGGGGCTGAGGGCGGGGCTGGGGGTGGGGTTGCCGGGCAGGGGCTGTGCCCAGCTGCCGAGCAGCATTGCGTCGGTGCTGACCTGCGTGTGTGTTGGGGGTCGGGGGCAGAAGCAGTTGTCGCATGAGCGGGAGTGCAGGAGCTCAGCAGGCAACGGTACTCGACAGGACACGACGTGTAAAGGTGTTCGTTCGAGTATGACTTAAAGCGCAGTTAGGATTGGCTGACGTAAGGCCTGCCATGGAGGAGGCGAGTGTGGACACGCCAACCGCGCCAACCAACACACACGTCGACGGCAGACTTTCGTACCTTCATCGCGCATGCATCCTGGAACACCTCGAAGTACCTAAACCGGAACGGCTGCGAGCAGGGATGTAAAACAAGTTTCCGCTGGCTGCGAGCACGCCAGACTGCGGAATTCCATCGCATACCTTGCGCTCCTTGCTCGCTGCGGCATCGCTAACCTTGCCTGTATTTCTAACTGCTTCACATATTATAGATAATATGGTCTGCCGCCGCGTTTGTGAGGACGACCGGGGCTGTCTGTGCACTGTGCTGGGCGACCGCCAGGCGCTCAACATGATACAATTACAGGCTAAATATAATTGTTTCGGTCAAACTATTTGAACATAGGGCTGGCAGACATTGTGCCAGACTCAGGCGTTCCATCCGGTCCGGGTCCCTCCATGCACTCTAGCCGTAGTCCGCCTCCCTTTCAGGTCACGACATCGCCCATGCCCCCCGGCCCGAGCAGTTTGCGCACTTTTGCAACCACATCCGCACGCAGCACGGCACGCACATATCTACACGCCCCATACGCGCACGATGTGTGTGGGCGACTCCGACCGGCGGCAGCCCACCGCGAGCGTCAAGCCTCACACGATGTGTGCAACCACGCAGCACGCCCTCCAACCCGCCTCCATTCAAACATACGGGATCATCCAGGCCACGCAGCTCGCTAGATAATTCTTCGAGCCCCATTTTGATCACGAGAGCGTGTCGGTGTGCCCGGGGGTACCGGGGTCCGGGGTCCGAGGTGCTACTCTGTGCCAAAATCTCCGCACCCAACCAGCCATGCCCCATCCAAGTAACTCGCCGCCGCCCCTGTTGGGGTCTGGCAATACGCTGCACACTATGGGACTACACCAACCTGCCCCTTACCCTGTCCGATCACACCAAAGTACCACACTCGCGCCAACACCTCACAACCACCTCACACCGGGTCCGCCGACAGCACCACCAGCCGATCCCCCTCCCGCAGCCGCAGCAGCGCATCCGGCGGCGGCGCCAGCTCCAGCGCACCGCCCCCGCCACCACCACAGCCACCACTACAGCCCAAGCCGCCTCCGCCCCCGGCGCCCCCGCCTCCGCCCCCGCCGCCCCCTCCGCCACGTCCGCTGCCGCTGGCGTCTCCCGCCGCCGCCGCCGCCGCGCCCCGCACAGCCGCCGCCGCCCGCAGCACGCCCACCGCCGTGCAGCCGCAGGCGCGAGCCGCCGCCGCCACGTCCCGGAACGTCAGCGCCGCCAGTGGCACGTGGCCTAGCCCTAACAGGCCTAGCCCTGGTCCTAGCCCTGGTCCCAGCCCTGGTCCTAGCCTTGGCAGCGGCTGCTGAGGTGGCGGAGGTGGACTGGCCGAGGTCGGCGCGGAGGTGTCATCAGCGCCAGGCGCCGCTGCGCCGTTGTCACTGGGTGCCCCCGCTCCCGCTGCTCCCGCAGCTGCAGCAGCCGCTGCAACTTCCTGGGCGTCCGGCACTGGCTGCCGAGGCGCGGCGGCGGTGGCCGCTGCGGCTGCTGCTGCTGCGGCTGCTGCGGCGGCGGCTGCAGCCATGAGCCGCGTGGGTGGCACCAGATACACCTGCAGGCAACAAGGAAGGAAGGCAGGCGCGCGTGTGCTTGTGTGTGTATGCTTGACTGTATGCTTGACTGGGTGTGAGTTTAGGGCTCCAATGAGTCCGTTAATTGTTCAAATGCTGGTCTAGGGTTGAGCTGTCGACGTGCCCATGCCCATCGTGGGTGCAGGGGCACGCGTTCGCCACCATCTTTACCTCCATCTTCATCTCCACATCCAATCTCACGTCACCCCCGTCACCCCCATCAGCCCCACGTCACCTCGGGCGCCCCGGGCCGGTCACTGAGCAAGTCGGACATGATGGCGTGCGACTGCGGTGGTGGCGGCGGCGTGGGGCATCGGGCAGGGCGCGGATTACGTTATTGCAGGGTGGTGCAATGGTAAGGCATGTGTGGATTCGTGAGATTGGTGGATGTGCGCATCAACACACACACACACACACACACACACACACACACCGTCGCTTTGCTGCATCGCATACACTGTCTTTGCGCAATGTTTTCCTTGTGCTCTTAAACAAACACCAAATGGGGCAAGAATGAACTATTCCATCCCCACACACATGCACACACTGCACGCCATACCGCACACCGGCAGCGTTGACCCTTTCCCCCTGCGTCTCCCCCCTCCCCACCACACACACACCCACACCCACACACACACACGGCGCGCACCTGCGGCTGCCGCACCACCCCCGCCAGCAGCAGCGCCCGGTACTCCTCGGGTATGAGCGCCTCCAGGCTGAAGCCAGGCTGTAGCAGGGGGGCAGTAGCAGCAGGCGGGGGCAAGGGGAGAGGGGCAGTAGCAGGCGGCAAGGGTCGGCAGTAGCAGCAGGTGGCAGTAGCAGGAACAGGAGCGCAACCAGGTAGGATGGCGCGGGGCTTGCATGCATAGCCCTGGCCCCGCCCCGCCCCGCACCCCCCCTTACGGGATTGGTTCAAAGTTAACCCCTCCCCCCCCCCCCCCACACACACACACACTCCGCAGCCCCCATGCCCTGGGGTCGGCGTTAGGCACGCTTGCGCCGCCCCTTCCTGGTGCCGGGTCTCCGTACGGTTACGAACGGTATCCGGAACGGACTACCGGTAACGACTACCGGTGAAGACCCCTTGGGCTGGTATCTACACACACACATTCCGACGCCTCTGACCCGCACCTTGCAGCTGAGGCCCTCCAGGAAGCCCTGCAGTGTGGCGCGCGACCTCGTGCTGTGCAGGCACACCACCACATGCAGCAGCGGCGGCGGGGCGGCGGCAGTAGCAGCGGCCTCAGCCACAGTCGCGGCTGCGGTGTCAGGGAGCAGCAACTGCGGTTGTTGCTGTTGCTGTTGGGAAGGCTGCGCAACAGGGATGTCGGGCAGGGTCGGCAGCGCGGGCTCTGAGGACCGCTGCTGCTGCTGCTGCTCGCGCGTAAGCCGTGCGGCCGCTGCTACTGCTACTGCCGCCGCCGCCGCCGCGCCAGCGGCGGCACCGCTGGCGGCGCGCCGCCGCAGTGGCGAGCGGGTGGGGTCGGTGAGTGTGTGGTGCAGCTGCAGCACGGTGGACAGGGCTGTAGCATCCGCCTCGTGCGGCTGTAGCCCGGCGTCTCGCGCCACCAGCACGGCACTGGCTGTAGCAAGGCCCGCCAGCACCAGGTCCGCCTCCCCCGGCGGCCAGCTGCTACTGCCGCACGCCAGCACCGACGGGGCGACGGCGGGGCGCGCGGTGCTACTGCCGTTGCCGGCGGCGGCGCCGCCGGGCGCGGCGAGCGCCTGCGCTGCTACTGCCGCGGCGGCGCTGGTGGCGAAGCCCGATGGCGGCATGCGGCCGCTTGTCGCGCCGGCGGCGGAGTCGCCATCCAGGCGGCCAGACGGCGGCTGAGATTGCAGCGGCTGCACCGCCGCCACCGCCGCGCCGCCGGCAGCGCTGCCGCCAATTGACGGAGCCCGCGACGGCGTGGATGGCACACCTGCTGCTGCCGCTCCTGCTACTGCCGGTGCGCTTGCCTCGCTTCGAGCCGCCGCAGCAATTGCAGGGGCGCTAGTGGACGGCGCGGACGAAGCGGGGCCTGGCCCTGGGCCCAGACCGGCAGTAGCAGCAGCACCGCCGCCGCCACCACTTCCGCCGCCACCGCCGCCACTGGCCTGGTGTGTCAGCAGGGCAATGGTGCTGCCCACGGGCGCAAACTCCATCAGGCCTGCCACCACCTCCCGCACCGCGGCCGCGGTGCGGCTGACCACGATGATGTGCTGCGGCGGCGCCGGCGGCGCCCGCGGCGCGCTACTGCCGCCGCCGCCGCCGCCACCAACTTGTCCATTGCCCTGCTGCTGCAGCTGTGAAGACGGCGTTCCTCCCGGCGTGCGCTTGGCGGGTGCCGATGGCGGCGTGGCCACACCGGCTGCTGCTGCTGCTGCTGCTGGTGCTGGTGCTGGTGCTGCTGTTGTTGTGACTCGAGGGGTGCCCGGCGTCCCCGCTGATGCGTCCTCCGGAACGGCAGTAGCGCCACCATCAGCAGCAGCAGCAGCAGCAGCAGCATCGGCCGCTGCAACAGCCGCTGCAGTAGCATTGATGGCCGGCCGGCTGGTCTCCGTGCAAAGTGCTACTGCCGCGGCTGCGCCCGACCGAAGCGGCTCGCTGCTCCATCCCTGCAGCAGCGGCACCGGCGTGGAGGGCGTGGCTGTGGCTGTAGCTGTCGCTGCCGCCGCCACGTGCGGCTGTAGCACCTGCTGCTGCTGCTGCTGCTGCTGCTGCTGCCCGCGGGGCACTGTCGTCGCCTCCACCTCCACGGTCGCTTGGGGCGCACTGGCCACGGCCCCGCCCCAAAGACCCAGCAGGCCATTGGTCACTCCAGCTGAGTTTCCGTACGGCTGTACGGCAATAGCAGCACCAGCAGCAGTAGCAGCAGCAGTAGCGGCAGGCTGGTCGGAAACCAGCAGTACGATCTGGTCGCCGGGGAAAACAGGGGAGGCATCGCGGGGGTTGAGACGCAGCGTGCCGGTGGCAGCCGACAAGTACCCAACCACCACGAACCCCTGCTGTGGTTGTAGCAGCAGCTGCTTCTGCCTGACGCCCGAGGTGCTACTGCCACGGCGGCCGGGCGGGGAGTTGCTGCGGCCGCGGGACGTTGCAGGGACGGCAGCAGCAGATGGCGAGCCGCGCCGGCTACTGCTGAGCAGACTGCTGCCATCGGCAGTAGCAGCATCAGCAGCTCCTGCTACTGCCAGTGTGGACTCGAGCAGGGCCTTCACCTCGGCAAAGGTGCAGCTGGTGCTACTGCCACCTAGCATCAGCGCGGGCGGCTTGCCACGCGCGCCTGCTACTGCCACAGCTCCCGCCGTCCCTGGCACAGCCGCCGTCGCCGCCGCCGCCGCCGCCGCCGCGCCGCTTGCCGCCACGACAACCGTGCCCACGTCACCCACTCGCGTGCAGCCCTTGTCCCGCCCGTTGGCGTCTGCGCCACCCGCGCCGCCGCCGCCGCCGCCGCCGCCGGCTGCCGCCACGCCGGCCGCCGCCGCCGCTGCCGGGTCAGACAGGTGCGGCGAGGACGCGTGGCGCGAGGACGCGCAGTGCGTCAATGACGTGCTGCGGCCAAGCACCGACGGCGGCAGTAGCGCCGCCGTCACACCCAACACTTCGGCCGGCGCTTCCTCGCCAGCCGCGCCGCCGGCGCTGCCTCCCGCCTGGAACTTGCCCGCCGCCGCCGCCGCCAGAGCAGCACCGCCGTCCGTACGGTGGGCGCTGCTGTACGACAAGGTACGAGGCAGCGCCGCCCCCGCCGCACCACGGCCGCCACCGGCGGCAGCGCCGCCGCCGCCGCCGCCAACGCGACGGCGGCGCAGTCCAGTGGCTGCCGCCGCCGCCGACATGAACCCACCCAGACCACCACCGCCGCCGCCGCCGCTACCGCCACTGCCGTTGCGCCTGCCCGCCCAACGGCTGCCGCCGCCGGTGCTGCCGCCGCCGCCGCCGCCTGCCGCCAGGTCTGACTCGCCGTCGGCGTCTGTGTCGGGCGGCGGCGGCGGCCGGCCGTGCCAGGCCACCCAGCGGAACACGCTGCCCGCACCGCCGCCGCTGCTGCCAAACAGCCTGTGCCGGGGTGTGGTAGAATGCCGCGCAAGGGTAGAGGCCTAACGGGTTGGGAGCGTCCGCGTGGGACGGTATACTGCCCTTAGGCTTCTTCAGCTCCAGCCTCGATTCGCTCCCCGTCTCTCATCACCCCCCCCCCCCCACGCCCTCACACCCACACATCGCCGCCAACGCCCCGACGCCTGCCCGCCGCTACACCGCCCCCCCCCCTCACCGTCCCCTCACCGCCCCCCCCCTCACCCCCCCTCACTCCCCCCTCACCGCCCCCCTCACCGCCACTCCCACCCACCTGGCGAGCACAGTGGCCACCCCCGGCTGCAGCACCGTCTGCGCCACCAGCCGGTCCACAATGCCGCGGTCACGAACCTCCGCCACCGCCGCCAGAGGCGCCGCCAGCAGCCGCGGCAGCGGCGGCGGCGGCGCCGCCGCCGCGCCGCTGCCAAAGGCGGGCGCGCCGCCGGGAAGGTAGGAGGTGGAGGAGGTGGTGGTGGTGAAGGAGGAAAGGGAGGTGGTGGAGGAGGAATAGGTGCTGGTGGCTTCGGAGGCGGCGACGGCTCGGAAGGTGGCGATGGGGCCGCCGCCGGCCGCCGCCACCGTGCCGGCTGGGGACTGCGGCGGCGGTGGGCAGAGAAGGCGGCGGGCGTGGTGAATGTTTGTGAGGTGATGATGCGACAACTGTTGGATACATGCATCTGGCCTGGTCTGCTGCTAAGTATTATGTTACGTACACGTACATCTTACGTAAACGTAGGTATAGGGTTGTGTTTAGATGATGCTGAAGGAACCGCCAATGAAGACGGTATTCTGTTTGCGTCACGCACCACCCACCTGCACCACGATGTTCACTGGGGGCGGCGCTGCCGCCAGGACCTGACCACCGGCCGCCGCCCGCCCCGCACGCGGCCGCAGCAGCGCCGGCACCCGCCGCCCGCCCGCGACCCCAGCGGCCCCAGTGCAGGCGGCGCCGCCGCCGCTGCTGGTGTTGGTGTAGGTGTTGGTGTTGGTGCCGGCGAGGGTCATGGTTAGGCACATGAGCGACTGGACCTGTGGGGTTTGCAAGGTTGGAACCATTGAGAACAGGATACAAGCAGGGGAGTGTGGGGACACAAGTAAAAACATCAGGCGTTGCAAGGACCTGTGGGGTGGGAGGTCCGGGCAGGCCCGGCTGTCCGAACAGGTGTAAGAAGCACCAGGTGCACGCGCACGTGTGTGCCTCGCTGCCGCAGGTCACCCCAGGTACTCGGTCAACAGACTCGAGGGACGAGGCAACCGTGTAAACCGCAGTCACATACACACACACCACCTCTCTCTCTTTGCGCTTTGTTGTACACACACACACACACATACACGATGTTTGCCTCCTGGTGCTCTTTCACACACGCATACTCCCACCGCACCCCTGCGCACGCACCTGCATGCAGAAGGCCGCCCCCGCCGCCGCCGCCTCGCCGCCGCCGCCGGCCCGCGGGTCTGCCAGCAGGACCACGTGGGAGGCGGCGGCGGCGCACACGCGAGCCAGGTCGTCGGCGCGGGAGGCGGAGCCCACACGCAGGTGCCACTCACAGGCGGCGCCGCGGCCCTGGGAGGATTGCAAAGATTGGTACAGAGAAATGTGAAGAAAACGAAATGTAGGACGAGGAACAAGGAAAGGTTCGAAGCCCCGTGACACACACACACACGCATAAACACGCCGGGAGTGAGGTCACGAAGCGTGGCGTAATGTAGGGCTGAAGCAATTGGCGCTTTGTAAGTAGCTGTTGGTGTTGATGTTGATACTGTCAGTTGCGCAGTTTGTGCGCTTACGCAGGCTGGGCAGGTGGTTGCGAGGCCGCACCTGCTGCAGCGCATCCGCAATCAGGCGCTTCATTGCGCCCTCCACGTCACCGCCGCCGCCGCCTCCCGACCCGCCCAGCGCGCCGCCGGGCGGCGGCGGTGGCGGCGCCGCCAGCACCACAATGGGCCGGCCGTGCAGGCTCACCGCACCCCCTCCGCCGCCGCCCCCGCCATTCTTCCCGCCCCTTCCCGCCCCTCCAGCACCGGCAGTAGCAGCACCCGCGCCGCCAGAGGCCGCGGGCTGTAGCAGCGGCTGCAGCTGTAGCTGCAGCTGCTGCTGGGCTGTAGCGGCGTGGGGCTGGGGCGCGCGGGAGACGTCCTCTGCCAGCTGTCGCAGGAGGGCCACTGCTGTGGCGTCGGGTGTGAAGTTGAGGATCAAGATGTGGCCGGACAAATCCAGGGGGGCGCCGCCTGGGGTGAGGGAGCGGAGGGGAAGGGAAAGAAGGGAATGATTAGTATTCTATTAAGAACTCCACCAGCCACCCAACACACATCAGCCCAGATAATCGCGGATAACCAAACAACCCCAGCCCCAACTGACCGGCCCCGGCCCCCGCCCCAGCCGCAACCACCATCTCCACCAGCCCCAGCCCCGCCCCAACCACCCCCCAAACCGCCCCCCACCCCACCACCACCCCACCACCACCCCTCCAACCCCGCGCCCCCAGCCCCCCAGCCAGGACCCCCTCCGCACCCGCGCGTATCATCTTGATCGTGCCCTTGACCTCCTCGCTGATGAGGCCCAGCAGGATGGCGAACCCAAACGTGCCGAACAGGAACACGGCGTTCAGGACCAGGGCGCTGGCGGCGGGCTCGTCAATACGCACCGCGCCCAGCGCGGGAACCCTGGCAAGTGGCAGCAGGGGGCGGGGGGGGATAAGAGGCGGGAGGGGAAGCGGTGGGTGGCAGAGGCGGGGCGGATAAGGTGGGTGTAGGGTACGGCGGGCGGAGTGAGCGGGGGGTCGCAGATTCGGCACGAGGGCCAGGAGGGGCTCTCAAGGCAGGACAGGGAGGGTGTCAAGGTAGGGGGTTATGCGGGCTGGTACTGCAGGCCGCCGGCATCGAAAGGTACCAGAAGCAAGCGCTGAAGAAGCACCGTACACAGCCTGCGCCGCCTCTGGTTAGGCCGCAGCTGCTAGCAGCTACCCGGCAGCTGCTACTGCTGCTGCTACTGCCGCCCCCTCCGCCCCCCCCTGCCCGCCCTGCCGTACCTGAACAGCAGTCCGTAAACCAGGTATGCGGAGTGGGTCCAGGGCCGGCCGCTGGCCAGGGTGTGCAGCAGCCCGCCCAGCGCGATGAAGGGCAGCGTGAGCGCCGCCAGCAGCAACAGGCGCAGCCTGCGACGGGTTTAAGGAGTACGAACGGGTGTTGCATTGTGGTGTTGCATGGTGATGTTCTGATTGTTGGAACTGGTTTGGTAAGGGCAAGGGATGCCGGTGGCGTTGCGATGCATGGGTGGGCGCGGTTCAGCAGGGCGGGAGGGAGGGGCCTGGGCGGGGAGCGTGGGGTCGCGGCCGTGCGGCGGTTGCGAGTTTTGTGCCGCAAAGTGGGAGGAAGTAAAGGAGCCCGGGCTGACCTGAAGTCCAGAATGGTTAGGTGCAGCAGCCTCGAGCTTAGCGATACGAAATGCCGCCGCACGGCGACTCGCCGCGAGCCGCTGGAAGCGCTGGAGAAGAGCGGCATTTCCTTTCCGGTCCGCTCGGCTGGCACGACGTGCAGAGCTGCTGCAATGTCAAGTCAGGCTGCAACCTATTAAATTCTACTCAGCTCAGCCATGCTGATGAATGTGAGTGGCAACAGTTTGAAGAGGAGCTGCGAAGTGGAGTCACCAGCCTTAATGGAGCGGAAGGAAGCCTTGAGACAGTGCATTGACAGGATCCATGAGCATTACATGCGCATGCAGACACAAAGACAGTCTGTGGAATGCATCCTGAAGTCTTCACCGCCCAAAGCGTGCACGCCGCGCCTCATGCATGCGCGTGCACACCCCTCCATCCGCCCCTTTACCTCCAGACCCCGACTTGCAACGAGCGTCACCACGTGCCAAAACACCGAAGTCAGATTCCACTTTGCGGCAATCGTTGCTGCCTCCACCAGCGTTACTGCCCCGCCATGAAAGGGCCCACCACGAAGCGGGGACCTGGCGACGCAATCCCCAACCGGGCACTGCTGCACCCGCCAAACAAGTGTGGGACCAAGCAAGCCCCCAAAACGTACACAACCAGTTGTCCGAGCCAAGACCAGCCGCGTGTCCTTGCCTTACAGCCCTACAAACCCCAGGCACGCCGGCGCGGGCCGTCGCACCGCACCACCACCGTCAGTGTCAGCAACCCAGACTCCGGCACCTCCACTGTCACCCCGCCCAACCCAACGTGCCCCCCCCTCTTGCGGCCCAACCGGCCACCGCCATCCCTCATCCTCCAGCAACTCCAGAAGCTCCACCTCCGGCGTTTACCCGCGCCCGCGGCCGGGGGTCTTAGCTTTCGCTGCTGCGCGCACCGCGGCGGCTCGGCCACGGCCACCCACACCCAGCGCCATGTTCTTGTTCTTGAACTTGGGATCAATCCGCTTGAACATGGGGGCGTTCTTCAGCATGTCCGGGATAATGAAGAAGCGAACACGGCTCCCGCGGATGAAGAGATGCGCGAGCTGGGTGACACGCCCGTCCCGCCCAGTGGCCGTCACGTCCTTCAGCTGGCAGTTCATGTTGTCCTCCGCATCGCACAGCTCGCCACGGTACATCTCTCCGGACTTGAGCTCCACCGTCACAACATGGCCCTCCGCCTCGTGCAGCAGCTTGACGGGAATACCAATGCCTTTTGCGCTGGTGGCCATGTTGACCTAGCTGACCTAAGAAAGCTGAAGGGCACTACTGAGCCCAGAAGGGCCAGGCGGCAGCGATCTTGCCCCGCCGCAGACTCGTCCACTGGTTGCGGTGATGTAAATGTCCCAAAGCTGGTTTAAGAATACGCTCGTGTAACGTAATGCCAACAGGTGTCAAGGCGAGCTCAGCAAGTCAGCATTGAAAGTCTGTAGGGCAAATCTTCTAGAGCTAAGTGGTTTCAGGTCTACAGAAGAAATGTTATGCAAGTGACAGGTGTCTAGCTCGCGTCAGCTGCAGGCTCCCGCAGGGACCAGCGCAAAGCCTCATGCACATGTAAACTTACCCGGACCCGAACTTTGCTGGGGTAGACTGGATTTACAAGTGCTGCAACAACGCATGCATGAAATTAAGTTTATCTTTAAAAGCATTTCGGGCGCCTTTCCCGACACAAGTTGAACATTTCCCTCGCTGCACGGGGCCTTCTCCCCAGGGCTGCCATTGTAGCTTGGCGAGCTGTCTATAAGTTTGATTGCATGTAGTTGGCCCCCATGCGGGCATCTGGCTGGCGGCTTCTCGCGGGGCGATTCAGGGCCCCGAGCGTGGCGGATGGCACAGGGCGGGAAGGCCGATTTGCCGCCTGCGGGCTTGAGGGGTTGTCTGGTAGCCACCAGCCGTATAGCTTGCTGTCACGCTTATCACAAGTACTGGACGGCAGTAGCGGCCTGCACACGCCCGCAGCTGGCGCAGGCTGCGTGCAGGCAAGCCCAGGTCCCGACATGCACGCGCATCTGCGCCCTCTGACCTTGGTAAGAGCCTTCAACACAAGCAGCGGCAGCCTGAGCAGCGGCAGCGGCAGCAGCAGCAACTCGACATCAGACATAGAGCCGCCATCGCCTGCAACGGACTTCGCAGCGCGTGGCAGTAGCAGCGGCAAGGACTGCGGCAGTAGCAACAGCAGTAGCAACAGCACCAGCGGCGGCGGTCGGGCCGCTGCAGGGCCGCGCGGCAAAGCCGCAGCCCGCGCCAAGGCAGCGGCAGCCGCCGCCGCCGCCGCCCAATCCCTCCTCCCCGCCGCCCACCACGCCCATCCGGCGGCGCGCGGCGCCAAAGGCAAAGCCGGCAAGGCTCCGGGGGCCAAGGCGGCGGCGGCCTCGGTGGCCGTGAAGTCGGGCGGGCAGCGGCCGTTGTCGGTTGAGGCCCGGCGGCAGTTGGACTTGCAGTTGGAAGGGCTGGCGGCTCAGGGGGTGGTGGGCGGCGGCGCCAGTCGCAAACCCGCCGTCAAGGCGGTGGGGTTCTACATCGGTGAGCACTGCGAGAAGGGCGTTGGTGGAGGGCTCATGAGGTATTGGTTGCGGGTTTGCGACTGGGGGTTGGTTTTAGTGGAGGTGGTGGCTGCTGGGGTTGGACGGCGGTACTTGGTGCGGCACGCTAAGCACGTGTTGGCCTATGAGCTGGCCAAGCTCTTCGGAAACCAGCAACACCACGGTAACAACACTGTAAAAACCCTGCGAACACACAACGCACGCACGCACACTGTCTTTGCGCTTTGTCCTCCTTACCCTCAAAAACTCAATACACACACACGCTCGCACGCACAGGCCAGGCCATCCGGCCCGACGACGTGACGCTGCTGCTGCACCAGCTGGACACGCGGCCGCCGCCGGGGGTGGTGGCGGGCGACACCTTCAGACACACCGACCACACCGTGCTGCTGCTGCGGCCCGCGCCGCACACACACTACCACCACCAGCACGACACGGCTGCGGAGGAGCAGGCGGGGGCTGCAGGTGGTGGGAAGGCGGAGCAGGGCCAGGGCCAGGGCCAGGGGCGGGCGGTGGATGCGGCGGCGGCGGCAGGAGACGGCGCCGCTGCGGAAGGTGGGGCGGAGGCGCCCAGCCGGCAGCAGCAGCAGCAGCAGCAGCAGCAGCAGGAGTTAGCCGGCACAGTAAGTGGTTCACGGAGGCTGGTGGTGAAACGCTAATGGACGTGCTTAGAGAGGGACCCATGGCCCTTAAGGTTTGGGGGCGTTACGGGCGAGTAAGTTGGGCGCTCGTGCCAAAGGCCGATACCCCCGTGCCCCGGCAGCGACAACTCCCCTCCCCCATCAGACTCAGGCGGGCTGACCCCCAGCCCATTGCGTCGTACTGCCATCGACATTGCCGGCTGCTGTAACACGGTCGTGTCGCTTCTGCCGTACAGGGTTCGTGTCAGGCTGTCGTACTCCACGAGTACGGCGGCGTGGCGTTCTTCAACGTGCCGCCGCACCTCATGTCGGACCTGCTGCAGCGCATCGTGCGCATCGTGATCCCCTCCACGGCCCTCATGGCCGTGCGGGCGACCGGCAGTAGCAGTGGCAGCAGCACCGGCAGTAGCAGTAGCAGCAGTGGCAGTAGCAGCAGTGGCGCCTCGGGTGGCGGCGGTGTGCCGGGGGCGGTGTATGCGGGGGGCGGCAGTAGCAGCGCAGCCAGCCAGCAGCAGAGGCCGGAGCTACTGCTGCACAGCGAGGGTGGGACGAGGTGGCTCAGGGGGGCTGACGGGGCTCCAGGGTGTTGCTGTGTGTGTTTTTACTGCTGCCGAGAACGACGGGACAGGAGCGTGCCGTGTGTGCGCTGTGTGCTGCTGGCTTCTTCTGTATGCGCCTTGTTTGCATGTTTCCGAAGCTCGAGCTTTCTTCCCGTTTGCTTCCTTTCTTCTCTCCGCAATGCTTCGCAATTCTTCCCATGCCTTTCAGAGGAGGAGTTTGTCATTGACGAGTCGGTGGATCGGGCGCCGCGGCTGCAGCGCTTCATTCGCAAGGAGGGGGACGCCTACATCGTGTCGGTGCGTGGCCGGCTAGGAAGGGGAGGGGATGGGTGGATACCAGCCCTGACTGAACTGAACTATGAGGAGGTTTGTAAGTACCAGCCCAAGCTAAACCGAACTAGGAGGCGGGTTGTATGTAGGGGGTTTGCGAGGACGTGCCAGGGGTTTGCACGGGTGGTACCACCCAGGTCGGCGGGACTGCAACCGGCATTGCCGAGAAGCGACGGTAGAGACCCGCAGGACACGACAAGCCGTACTGATCTGGTCTTTGCTGTGTGTGCCGTGTGTGCTGTGTGCTGTAACGCGTCATTGCTGACAGCGGTGGGACAGTGTCAACATGGAGAGCGTGGCGCGCGTGCTGAGCCAGAGCGCCGCCATACGCCACTACAACCAGATCTGTGAGGACATGCTGCGCAGGTGCGGCGGGTGTGCTGTGTGCGGGGGGTGGGGGGAGGGTACGGTACTTGCCAGGGCCTAAAGGAATGGGCGGGAGGTGGCAGCAAGTGTACTGGGCGTGTGGGTGCATGGGCATGTGGGTGTGGTGATGTGCTATCACAGGCATGCACGGGCATGGGCGCTGGAAGTCATAGGTTTGGCGCGTTTGAGTGTGTGCACAGCAACCCACTAGCGCGCGCAAATACACACACACACAAGTCCTTTCTTGTGCTATCAAACACTATTCATCTGCCTCCCTCTCAATCTAGGTACATGTCCCTGGTCCCCGCCGACACGCCCTACCTAGAGCCGCCAGAGGGCCGCGCCGCCACCGCCGCCACCGCCGCCGCCGCCGCCTGGCTGCGACTGCTGCGGTGGCTGTCGGCGTGGCGGCAGCGGCGCGGCGGCGGCGGCGGCGGCCGCGGGGGGCAGCAGCAGCACAGCGGGCAGCTGCCGCTGAAACAGCTGCGGCGCATGGTGGCGGAGAGGTGCGGCGGGGCGGGGGCGTGAGGTTGTAGATATTAGCCAGGGGGGGAGACACGAGGGAGACGGGGTGTGGGCGGCGGCATAGGTAGGATGTTCGGGTGCAAGCCGGACACGGTGCCGCTGCCGGTGCTGGGGCCCCCGGTAGTTCCACCGTGCTCACCGTGTGCGCCCAGCCGCCTCCACCGCCACTCCCTTTTCCTACGCGTATACAAACACACACACACACATATATACACACACGCACGCTCCCCCACTGCCCTGACCGCAGCACCACCATCCACGTGTTCCTGGAGAGCTCGCTGCTGGGTGTGGCGGAGCCGCCCACCTCCACCTGGGCCTCGGCAAGACACCACAAGGTGCGGCGGGGGGAAGCGGTGACGGTGGGGCGGGGGCGGTGGGGGCATTGTGGTTACCAGCCCCAGCTGAACCAGATGAAGCTGAGCTAGGGGGCGGCCGGATGGGAGGGAGCGGGGGCTGGCGGGCGGAAGCTGAGGTGGGCTGAGGTGCGGGCTGTTGATGGATAGGTGGCGTAAGGGAGCGACATAGAGTGTATGAGTGTGGGTTTTAACACGTTTGCCTTGCGCCGGCCTGGTCATTCCTCCAACTACCTCGTGAATGTAACCCCAACCCCTGCTGCTCTACAACGCCTCGGCCCACATCCCATAAGTATTATCGCTTGCAACTAACGCCTCTGCCTCTGCTCCGCTTGTTTTCGTTGGTATTGGTTTAGTTTGGGCTGGTATTTACAACCCCCTCCCGCTCCCGGTGTCCCGGTGTGTGTGGGCTGCTGCAGGTGTGGGATGTGGTGCATGATGAGTTCGAGCTGGACGACCGCCAGGAGCTGCTGGTGGGCAAGGTGAGGGAGCTGGGGGAGGGGAGAGGGGAGAGACACGGTCCCTGACGTACTGCACACTTTTGCACGAAGCTATTAAGCCTCTGGGTTGTTCTAACACACACACACACACACACATACGGCATCGCATACACTGTCTTTGCGGTATGTTTTCCTTGTGCTCGTTAACACACTTACTCGCTCTGCCGCCCACGGCGCCTTGCCTCCCTCCCCACCCCACACCCCAACCCCAGGCCGCCCTGATCAAGCAGTCCTGCCTGGACCTGATCAACGCCCACAACGACACCTTCGCCAAGCGCAGTGAGATCACCATCATCGCGCTCATCGCCACCGAGATTGTGATCAGCCTGTGCGGCCTGCACGACCTCGTGCCGCTCAGGGCGCTGCTGGGGGGCGGCGGCGGAGGAGGAGGGCATTGAGGAGGAGGGCATTGAGGAGGCGGGGGCATTGAGGAGGAGAGCAGAGAGGAGGGGGGCATTGAGGAGGAGGCGGGCACTGAGGGAAGAGGAGGCGGCGGGCGTTGAGAGAAGAGAGGGGGCGGCAGTGGTGGGCACTGGGGCGGCGGCGACGCCGGCGGATTCGGTGGTTGTGGGCAGAGCGGTTGCGCACAGAGTGGTGTGTGCGGGCATTGAGATTGTGTTGGTGCTGTGGCGGGGCTGTGGGGTGGGGTCCGCTTGCCCTCGCGCCGCAAAGGGCTGAACGCTGGCAGGAGAGGAGGGTGGGCTGGGAGAAGCGATGTATTACTATGTGTCAGATGCGAAGCCGGATGGCGTGCGCTAATGCATGTGCATGTGCGTGTGTGTGAGGTGAACTGGTGGAGAGGTGGCCAGGGGCTATCTCCTTGGACCTAGGTGGCTCGCCGCATGCGGTACAGCAGTCAGAGGTCATGTGAGCAGCTTGTAATAAGGTAATAAGGCGTAATAAGGCGTCCGCCCGTTTGTGAACAAAGCAAATGCAGGAATATTACAAACGGGTGCGTTGCCCAGCAGTTCAGTCCTCACACCTACCTAGGGTTTGGGCCTTTGGGGCACATACCGTCGCACCCAAGACCAGTCCAGTCCAGTTTCCCAACTCCCCCAGAGCCGAGTGGGCCTCAGGCGCCGCTCCGTGCCAGGCCTGCAAGCCTATAAGCCGCCTCCACTCTGGTTCTTCTGATGACCCCTCCTCCTCGTCCTCCTCCTCCTCCTCCACCTCCCGGCGGGCGCAACCCCACCTGTCTTCATCTGCCTCCCCACATCTATGGTCCGGCCGCAGCACATCTACAACGGCCACCCAGTCACGTCCCACCTCCCAGCCCGACAGCCGCCGCTACACCACACACCACCACTCCGACCCAAGAGACCTCGCTCGCCCACCCCTCACTCCTCTTACGTCCTCACACCCCCCACACTCCCGCCTCCTCCTCCTCCCCCTCCCCCTCCCTCCCTCACGCCCACTCCCTCCCCCCTCCCCCGCCCTCACGCCCCCTCCATGCCCATCCACCCTAGCTCTGCAGGCAGCTGCCCCCAGGCCGCCAGCAGTGCCGCCAGGCGGCGGTTGGGGCCGCCCGGGCCGCCGTACAGCCGTGCCAGGGCCGCCCGCACGCCCGGGTGCATGGCGCGGGAGCCGTAGTTGTTCTGGGGGCGGTAAGGGTGGTGGTGGGGGGGGGCGGGTAGATAGTGTGTGTGTGTGTGTGTGTGCGTGTGGGTGCGTGTCGGTGCACGGTGGAAAGGGGCGCATATAGGCGCAGGCGCAGATGCGCAGTCGCGGGCTGCCGTGCATACAAGTAGCCTGCACGCGCATACCCAGCAGCATGAGGCACGCACTCCCACCCACCTTCATTGCAGGCGGCAGGGGCTTGTGTGTGTAGCGGGCCGCGTCCATCCCAACGAACTGCAATACCTGCACACACGCCGGCACATTCGCGTACATATGCACACAACGGCACATTCGCGTACATATGCACACATGCACACATGCGCACATGCACACACAGGCATATGTCGTGGGAGTATGGGCTGGCCGGGTCTTGGTCTAGTTGGGTTTGGGTTAACAGCGCCCCCCCCCTTTCCCACACACCCCACCTCCCCCCCCCACACACACCACACATGCATGCACACACACGCACCTGGCGCACCACGGCCTCAGGGTTGAAAGTAAACTGCTTGAACTCCACAAACATAAAACTGCAAAGGGGGGGCGGGGGGGCGAGGTGCAGGAGGCATTGCGTTGATGGGTGGGGGTTGCAAGGTCACACATTGGGAACAGGATACGAGCAGGGGAATCAGGCGGTGGGGGTCGGGCGTGTGTGCACCTACCACTGCGAGATCGAGGGGGCACACACAAACATGTATGGGGTCGGGCTTCTTTCCTTGTGGTCGTTTAGCGTTACAGACACACACACACACACACACACACACGCACACACACACACACACGCTCCTCCCACGCTCCTCCCCACCTGTCCTTTGGGAACCGGTCCAGGTAGGGGCGCAGCAGGTCCGCGTACATGCCGCACTGCAGCACCGCGCCTGTGTGTGTGTGTGTGTGTGTGTGTGTGTGTTAAAGAGCACAAGGAAAACATTACGCGTAGGACAGTGTATGCGATACAGAGAGTGTGTTAAAGAGCACAAGGAAAACAGAGAGTGTGTGCGTGTTTGTGTTTGTGTTTGTGTGTGTGTGTGTGTTTGCACGTGCAAGGACGGAAGACAGGGAAGTGAAACGCGCCCACCCCCTCCGTCCACATACGAGTAATACGTGTGTGGGTGCGTGTTGCGTGGGCCCATGAGTAGTACGCGTGCGGTGCGGAACTCGCCAGAGCCACACTCACTTTGCTCGCATGCACGCCGCCCACCCGCTCTCTCTCGCTCTCTCCCACCCACCCACCCACCCAGGCTCCCTCACCCAGCTGTGTGTAAAAGGTGGTGGGCAGCTCGCGCGGCAGCGGCTCCTCCGGACCCAGCGCCGCCAGCCGCCGCCACAGCGCCGACACCTCCGCCGGCACCTGCAGCAGGCGCGTGTTTGTGTTTGTGTTTGTGTTTGTTTGTTTGTTTGTGTGTGTTTGTGTGTGTGTTGAAGAGCACGAGGGAAGAAAGCACGCAGAACAGCGTATGCTATGCGGTGCGTGTGCGTGTGTCCACAGTTGAAGCTGATACGCCATTTCCCGGTCAGTTGCCCGCTCGCTGCTCCCCCCCCACACACACACATACACACACACTGTCTTTGCGCAACGTTTTCCACACACGCGATTTCTCCGCCCCTTTTGCTTTTCTGCTACACCCGCCCCACATGCGCCCCACACGCACCTGTGTGAACCGCGGGTCCTCCTCCCCCTGCGGCGGCTCCATGAGGCTCCACGTGAGCGGCACGCCCATGTCCCGCATCTGGCCACATGATGCATGCGTGTCGTGTGTGTGTGTGTGTGTGTGTGTGTGTGTGTGTGTGTGTGTGTGCGTGCGTGCGTGTGTGTGTCAGTGTGTGTGTGTGTGTGTGTGTGTGTGTGTGTGTGTGTGTGTGTGTGTGTGTGTGCGTGCGTGCGTGTGTGTGTCAGTGTGTGTGTGTGTGTGTGTGTGTGTGTGTCGTTTGTGGTGGGTAGGGTCTGCATGTGCCCCCTACCTCGAACTTTATCCCCGCCCCCGCTGCCTCCGTGCCTCTGCCGCCCCACGCTCGGCCCCCCACGCACCCACCATGATCTCGGCGCTGAAGACGCCCGGCACCGGGTCCCGCAGCTGCACGTGTTACACACATGCACACACATGCACGCACATGCAGGCACGTGACCGAGTCAGTAGAAGTAATGACAACGTTTGCGCGGCCATTACGGCAAGTCGTCACACACACGCGCTGCGCCGCTGGCGAGCGTGTGGTACACAGGTAGGCCTCTCACCCGCCCCCTTTAGCCCCCGCCCTCGACACCCCCCCCCCCGCAAGCCGCCTGCTGCCTAGTCAACAAGCGCTCACAAGTGTTAAACAGCCCCCGCCAAGCCAAGCCACCCGCACCAGCGCCACCACCAGCGCCACCCACCATGACCACAAACTTGGCCTCCGGCGTGAGGCGGCGGATGCGCTCGGCCGTGTGCGGCATGCACACGTTCACCGGGCTGCGACGACAGACAGACAGACAAATAGGTCAGGATGGGTAGGTAGATGAGTAGATGGGTGGGTGATGCCAAGCAGATGAGACACGCGTGCCCGTGCCCACTTGCACACACACATACGGAACGCCCTGATGTCTCCTGCCCAAACCACCTAGCCCACCACGCCACACCACGCCACGACCCAAGCCCCAAGCCCCAAGCCCCAAGCCACACCCACACTCACACCCGCACACACACATACACACTTACACACCCGCACCCACACACACACACACACACACTTACACACACACACACACACACACACACACACACACACACACACGCCCCCCAGCATGTAGGCCTCCACCCACCAGGCGTCGAAGCAGGCCCAGGCCGGCGCCCCCCTCACCACCTCGTGCCACCAGCGCGTGAGCACGGTGGGGAAGCAGGAGCGGTAGAGCGTGCGCGAGTGGGCGTGTGTGCGGCCGTACACACCTGCACGTGCGTGCGTGGCGCACGTGGCCGCGTGCGGGTGAGGGGTCACACACACACACTGCCGTAATTCTGCATCGCATACACTGTCCTACGCGTAATGTTTTCCTTGTGCTCTTTAACACACACTGCGCCCCCCCCCCACACACACTGCGCCCCCCCAGCATGCATTACCGCGCACCCGCAGCCCCACCAAGTAAACCCGTGGACCCCCATCATCACCCTGGAAGAAGTGCGACTCCTTGGCCAGCGCCTCGTGGTAGGGCAGTCCGGCGGTGGCGCTGAGGCCGGGGTGGTGCTTGAGGTGCTCCGCCAGACTGGTGGTGCCACACTTCTGTGTGTGGTTGTGTGCGGGTGGGGAGTGTGTGGGTGGGTGGGTGGGGGGGATGAGGAGTGTGCGAGTGTGGTTGGCAGGGGCGAAGATGGGCGTGCGGGGGAGGGGTTGAGTATTAAAAAGCACACGGAATACATAGCGCAAAGACAGTGTTGAGGGGTTGAGTGTGTGTGTGTGTGCGTGTGTGCGTGTGTGCGGGGTTGAGCGTGTAAGGGGGGCTGTGGCGTGTGTGTATGTGCGTATGTGTTTGGCAAGGGCGAATGAAGGGGGGCGTGCGGGGGGCCCAGGTAGGTTTGATGAGGTGGGATGCATCAGGGGTCCCATGCATGCACGCCACGCACTGTCACCCCACGCCCTGTGCTCCACTAGTCTGGCTTAGTTTGGCTGGTAATTACAACGCCCCTCCCTCCCTCCCTCACCCCCCCCCACACACACACACACACACACACACCGCCACGCACCGGGAAGCCAAGGATGTAGAAGGCGGGCAGGTGCGGCCGCAGCGGCAGTGTGAGCAGGCGTGTGAGGATGTTGATGCAGTGCGACGCCTCGAAGCCCAGCCGCGCCGCCGTGCCCGCCACCGGCCCCAGCCGGGCCCAGATGTGCGGGATGAAGGGGCAGGCCCAGTACAGGCGCTGCGGCGGTTGGCGGTTGGCGGTTGGCGGTTGGTGGACACTTGTGGCTAGTAGCAGGCAGGTGGCATGGGAGGGGAAGAAAGCAGCACAGGCAAAAGCACGGGCCCTCCCTTCGCCGGCAAGCCATCCCCACACCCAGAACCACATACCCACCCACACCACGCCCACCCCGGACACACCAACTCCCCACCCCCCTCCTCCTCCGCACCCTACGGATTCAGAATTGGCAATAGTTTTGGGACACACACACACACACACACACACACACACACACACGCCCGCACGCACCTGCGCCAGCACGTAGGAGGGCAGGATGGTGCACGTGAGCAACCACGCCGCCCCGAACGCGGCGCAGCAGTAGGCGGCCAGCAGCGGCGCCGCCAGGGTCATGCCCAGCCGCCGACCCGGAGACCAGCCCTGCAGTGGCTGCTGCTGCTGCTGCTGCTCGGGTGGCTGCTGGGGTGACTGGGGCTCCGGAGGCGCCACCGTTGACAGCTTTGGTTTATCGTGGGGGCCGAGGCTGATGCCTGCCGCTGGCTTAGCTACAGCCGCCGCTGCGGCTGCGGGTGCTACTGCCGCGGGTGTGGCGGCGGCGGCGGCGGCAGGCGGGGCCTCTCCTGTCTCCTGGGAAGAGCCGTCCATGCTACTGCCACTGCAAGTGCTACTGCTGCCCGCCGGGTAGCGCTGCGCCGTCGCCGCTGCTGGCGCGGGCTGCTGCGGCCGGTGCTGTTGCAGGTGCTGCTGCTGCTGTTCTGAACCGCCGTCGCCGCCGTCGCGAGTGGCCAGCTGGGCAGCGGGGGGAGCAGTAGCAGTGGCTGTAGCTGATGAGGGGGCCGCCGCCGCAGTAGCTGTAGCAGCCGCGGCTGCTGCGGACTCTGCCGCAGCTTGCGGTGCCATCAGGCGGGGGCCGAAGCCCAGCGGAGTTGGCTGCTACACGGACTGGGATCGGCACTCTTCGACTTTGTTGCTTTGTTTTTCGCGCAGTGTGCTTGGCTGCATGCAGCTCAAGCTCAGCCAAGCAAACCGTTTGCGTCACTCCGAACTCGTTATTTGCTATTTGCTGACGCTGTGATATTTTGCTGCGGACCAGCCTGGACTTGGAGGAACGGCCGCTCGAACGCGCGGCCGCCGGGGGAGTGAGCGAGGGTGCGTGCCGCCCCAAGAAAGGTGTGGGGAGAAGGCCTGACGGCGGCCCTACCTTACTTGGACGGGCCACCCGCCCTCGCTCGCTAGCTCGCACACCGCGGAACTAACCGGGAATCGGGGACCGCGGCGGACGACAGCATGAAATACTAACAGGCTTATACCGTAGCACATCAACGCATACTTCCATTCATTCCAGCTGTCTTGCTTTGCGCACCAGTACTAGTTTGTCCTGTCTTGCTGTGCGCACCAGCATTGTCCATCAGTACTCGCACGCGGTTGCGGTTGCATTGCGGTTTCGCCGCCCGCCGATCACGACCAGTCAGATCACACACAAACACACAATCCCATCACTTTAACGAACAGTGCCACTACGTACAGTACTTCAGCGCGCGCGTTTACAGCCGTCCGCGTCATTGTCAGAACACAAGAAACGCGCGCATCCTCTAGCCGCGAAAGATGTCCCTGTGCGGTGCCCCGGCCCCCGGGCCCCATCCTCCGCCCACGCCTCTCATACATCACACCCACCACCCACCTGCAGGTGCACCACCACCAGGCCGATGCCTCGCGCACCCATGTCCGTTCCTGAGCGCCTGGGCCCGGACCCCGCTGCAGCCCGCCGCGCCACCACCACCATCACACCTGCTGCTCCCACAGTCCCTGCCGCCATCCTGCGGCCCTGGCCCTGCCCCCCCCCCACACACACCACACACACCGCCCACACACGTCCACACGTCCCCCCCTGCACAAACTCCCCCAACACACACACACACACACACACACACACACACACACACACACACACACACACACACACACACACACACACACACACCGCCCCCACCTAGGGCACCACCCTCTGCAGGTAGCCCCCGGGGTGGTGCGTGTAGAAGGGCTCGCGGTCCCGGTCCAGCCGCCAGCGGCCAGTGGCAGGGGTGCCGGAGGTGCCGGAGGCGGAGGTCCCGGTGCCGGCAGAAGTGTCTGCGGTGCCAGCCCCGGCGGCGCCGTGGTGTTTGAGGAATGCGGACACGGCTGCTCGGGGGCCGCCAAAGGCACTGAAGCGGCTGATCTTGGTGTCCTGTGGTGTGTGGGGTGCGGTGTGGTGTGGTGTGTGTTGTTTGATGCGGTTGTGTGATGTGTAGCAAACGTCACCAGCCTAAAACCAGCAGGCTTCAGGACCATGTGTGCCTTCTGTGTGCAGTCTGTGTGCCTTGTCTGCCGCCACATTTACTACCCGGCGCCTCCCGCTCCTCCCCCTTCCCCTCCTCCCCCTCATCCCCTCACCTGCACCACGCAATAGCTGCCGTTGGTCACCAGGCCACACAGCGCGTCCATCTCAGCCTGAAGGGGGAGGTGAGGAGGTGAGGAGGTGAGGGGTGCTTTGTTTCGCCCGCTTGCTCGGCTCAAGCCAGTTGCCTCCAATCACACACACACTATGGAGCTGGAGGCTTGAAAGGGATCAGCCCTTAGGAGAAGCGCGTGAGCACTAACATGAGCCACTGAAGCAGTGGCATACGAGAGGGTCAGCGGGGGAGCTTAGTGGGCAGGCGAAGGGTTTTTTTGTTTTACGCCCGTGGGAGCAGGGCCAGGTTTGCGGGGTTTTTATGCCTGAGAGGGTGTATTGGTTGCTGCAACACCCCGGGTCTTACGGCCTGGACCGGCCTAGTGGCCAGACGCGTTTGTGGCTGCCCTTAGGCATTGTCTGCCCTGGCGTCGAGAGCTGGTTAGGTTGCGGTTGAGGTCGTGCAGGCTGCCGGGTCGTAGGACTCAGCCCCGCAGCCACTGTGGTCGTGCTTTCGCGTGCTGTCGCGTGCTGCGTGTTTTGTTATGTTTGCTGTTTTTTGTCTGCCCGCCTGGTTTTTTAAGAGGTAGCTCGCCCCGCTGGGTCTGAGGTTGTTACACCGGTAGTAATTCCGCAAGGATTACTGGCGCGGTGAAGGGTCGGAGTGCGTTGCCCTGTGGACTCCAGAGCTGTTTGCGCTCTGCCGGGGAAACGCCAGGTCACGGCAGCCCTCGTTTGAGAGCCCTGTCGTTGGTTATACCAGATACACGATTCACGTGATCTGGCAGAATAACCGTGGAAACCGTAGTCACACACACACACACACACACACACACACACACACACACACACACACACACACACACACACACACACACACACACACACACACACACAGCCGCCCCCCACGCCAGCTCCGTATCCCCCCTATGCGTTGGGCTTGGTTTAGTTTGGGCTGGTACTTACACACACACACACACACACACACACACACACACACACACACACACACACACACACACACACACACACACACACACACACACACACACACACACACACACACACACACACACACACACACACACACACACACACACACACCCAGGCCCCCCACCACCCCAGCCAGCCCAGCCCGCTCTCTCCCTCACACCCCTCCCCTCCCTGCGCCCGCCTCCCTCTCCCACACCCTCCGCCTCCCTCTCTCCAACCCTCCGCCTCCCCTCTCTCACCCCCCCCCGCCCCCTCCTACCCGCACGTGCTGCGCCTCGTGGCCGCTGTCCAGGAACACCACCACACGGGCCGCCGCCGCCGCCGCCTGCCGCAGCTGCTGCAGCACAGGGGCACTGGTGGAGGAGCCCTGGAGGTGGTGGAGAGGTGGAGGAGAGGTGGGGTAGGATGGGGTGGTGGCGGGTTGCGTTCATAATTAATAAAGAAGAAGCGGAGTTGTAGCCAGTGTGGGGGGCGGTGGTGGGATGGGGTTGCGTGGGGTGTGTGTTTGGATAGGTTTTCGTGCTGGCAAGACCTTTGTGCCCTTGGGAATCCGGTGAGACAAGTCAATGTGCCCTTCAACACGCGCAAGCAGCCACACGCTACCGCACACATAAAAACACACTCGGCGAACACAGCCAAACGCACACTTACACACACACGCACACACACAACACGCTTTGATGTCCTTGTGCTCTTTTACCCCACACGCACCTGGATGAAGGTGACGTACTTTCGCCACAGCGGATGTTGCGTGGGGTCGGCTGTGGGCTGTCCCTCCCCCGCCCAGTGCGCCTTGGTGGGGTGTACCAGGTCCACACTCAACACACGTGCCTGACGGCCGCTACTGCCGCTACTGCTACTGCCGCTGCTACTGCCGCTGTTGCTGTTGCTACTGCTACTGCTGCTGTTGCTACTGCCTTCCCGGTGGCTGTACTTCATCAGCTCAAGCACGCTGGCCCAGATGAGGGCGCTGCCGCCGTTGGCCGTGCCTGCAGCAATAACAGGAGAGGGGGCGGGGGCAGTAGCGCTAAAAAACAGCAGGCGGCGGCCTCCAGCACTCAGGCGCGCACACACACACACACACACACACACACACACACACACACACACACACACACACACACACACACACACACATACACACACAAACACATGGCGCACTGCTACATGCCGTACCCTGGCTTCAGCCCACATCTCACACCTCACCGACGCCTTGCGCAAAGCCCCGCCTCCAAAGCCCCACCCACCAACGCATTCCACGCACGCACGCACGCACGCACGCACGCACGCATTCCACCCACCCAGGCACCCACCCACGCACGCACCTGTCTCAATGATGAGGTCGGGCTGGACGTGGTGGATGATGTCGGTGAGGGCGTACATGTCGAACGGGTTCTGTGTGTGGGTGTGTGTGTTTGGGTGTATGTGTGTTTAGTAGGAGGGAGGGCAACGGCGTTGGCAGGGGGCCGGAGGGGCAACACGGTGGAACGAGCACAGCAGCCAAGAGGGCGGCCTACCACACACACACACACACACACGTAAACCCACCCCACACCTTGGGCTTTCTGATAATAACTGGGACTTTTTCCATTGGGCCCAGGCACATACCCCCCCCTCCCCGTACCGCTTTTCTAGTCATCCTCGCCACCCGCCCACCTGCTGCGCCACCGCGCCCAGCCAGTACTGGCGCTTGAAGGCGGCCTCGGCCTCGTACAGCAGGTCGAACAGGAACAGCAGCCGGTCCTTTGGGGGGGGCGGGGGGGGGGGCGGGGGCGGGGGCGGGGGGCAGCGTGTGTGTGTGTGTGTGTGTGTGTGTGTGTGTGTGTGTGTGTGTGTGTGTGTGTGTGTGTGTGTGTGTGTTGGGGGGGCTAAAGGGGCGTGTAAGAAAGGAAGGCGGGGTGTGTTTGTTTGTGTTTTGGGGGTGGCTGGGGGAGTGCGTGTGTGCGTGAGAGAGGTGGTGGGGTGACCGCCACAGAAGTAAGAAACCCGGGGTGCCCCTCCCTCGCCTCCCCCCCCCTCCCAAAGGCCCCAACCCACCTGGTGTGCATCGGGCACGTTGAAACGCACGTCGTCGGGGCTCTGGGGCGGGGCCACAATGCGGGCCTGTGTGTGGTGTGGAGTGGGGGTGGGGTTTTGGGGGGTGGGGTGACACACGTGTGTATAGCATATGGTGATGAGTGGCAATGCAGCCGGCAGCAGCAACAGGAATGTTTGGTGGCTGACAGCAGCAGTGAGGCGCCACGCCCATCCGCAACATCCGCGCACGCACGTCCGGCCCACCCGCTTACCATCCCCACACCGCCCCACCCTACCCCACATCCCACTCCGCCGCGCACCGCCCCACTCGCCCCTACACCCGTCCACTCCTACACACTTCCACCGCCACACCCCACTCCGCCGCGCACCGCCCCACCCTTCCCTACACCCGTCCACTCCTACACCCGTCCACCCCTACAACCTGTCCACCCCCCGCCCCCCACCTTCTTGAGCCACAGGCCGTAGGGGCTGTAGGCGGGGTGGGCGGGGCACCAGCCCGGGTCGCGAACCACACGTCGCACACTGGCCCGCACACTGGCCTGCGCGTAGGGAAACAACCCCACCGCGCCCAGCAGCGTGCTACTGCTACTGCTGTTGCTGTTGCCGCCGCCGCCGACGGCACCGGCGTTGCTGCTACTGCCGCTGCTGCTACTGCCGCTGCTGCTGACGAGGGCGTCGGGGCTGCAGTCCAGGCCGGGGCCGAAAGCGTCCTCTAGATTGGCACCCAGCAGGGCTGCGAGTGGATTGTGGTGTGGGATTGTGGTGTGCCCGAGTCGCTGTGTTGGTCGTGAGTTGAGTGTTACTCACGAGTGTTACTGTGTTCCGCGTTACCTTAGTGCTCATTGTTGTTGTTGCATGCAGCAGTATTGTTGTTTGCGGTTCGGCAGGTTTTGCGTTTCCTGGTTTCAACAGGTGTAAGCCGAGCTTCAAGCCCTGTTGCCCTGTGCGGGACCAATCTCACTCCCCTCCTCCGCCTGCCCCCTCACGCTCCATCTGGGAATGGTGTAAACCAACCCCTCCCCCACCTCTCATCAATCCCCACCCCACCCATTCACCTTTGACCTGCTCGCTCATGCACGCCGCCGCCACCCTCAGCGCGCCGCTGCCGGGGTTGGCTCCCAGCACCAGGTGCCGGCCCACCGCCGCCGAGGCCAGCCGCTGCCAGCGCCAGTAGCGCGGGTCGGCACTCACACGCCGCAGCGCCGCCCGCTGCAGGCAGCAGGGGTTGCAAGCGCGCGAATGATGTGTGTGTATATGTGTGCTTGTGTTTACACGCGCGAATGAGAGGGAGAGAACGAGAGTGTGTTCCTTTCCTGCATCCTCCTCGTGACACTTGCTGCCGACATCTGTATGTATGACCACCCCACCCCTTTCTTGCTGCAACTGGCGATTTCCTCCAGGAATGGACCCCGCCCTACACCCTACACCCTACACCCGCCCACCCCCCCCCCACCCTACCCCTACCCCTACACCCGCCCACCCCCCACCCTACCCCTACACCCCCCACCCCCACCTGCCCCCCCACCCTGCCCCCAGCCTGCCCCCACCGAGTAGGCGGTGTCCCAGCTGCTCTCAATGAGCGCCTGGTTGAGTGACGGCACCAGTCCCGAGGCCAGCGGGAAGCTGGAGCCGCCGTCCAGCGACTGGGGCCCAGGGTGAGGGAGGGAGGAAGAGGGGAGGGGAGGCGGGCAAAAGGGGGTGTGCAAGGTTGAAGGTTGGGAACAGGATACAAGCAGGGGCATTTGATGAGTATGAAGGGTAGGAAGGCACAATGAGGGGTCGTGACACAAACATATACACACACACACACACACGCACACACATACATACACACACATGCACACATACACACACGCACACACACTTTGCCTGTGAGTGAGAGGTGTGAGAGGAGGCGGGGTTATGTGCTGCTTCGGACGGGTGCTGTTGGTGGCGCTGTTGGTGGCCCTGGTGTGCGGCATGCGGCCGTGGTGTAGCCGCACTCCCTCCCCCACTCGCTTCCCCACTCCCTCCCCCACTCGCTCCCCCACTCGCTCCCACGCTTCCCCCCCCCCCCTCACTCGCTCCCTCCCCCACTCCACTCCCTCCCCCCCCCCCCCTCACTCGCTCCCTCCCCCACTCCACTCCCTCCCCCCCGCACACCACTCGCTCCCCCACTCGCTCCCTCCCCCACTCGCTCCCTTCCCCCACGCGCTCCCTCCCCCACTTCCTCCCTCACTTACTCCCCCACTCCACTCGGCTCACCGACACGGGCACGCCAGTGGCCTCACTCAGGGCCGCCAACAGGTCCTGACAGGGGTTGCGACGTTATAAGGCATTGTGAACAGAGTGTAAGAGCATCGGTGGGAAGGGGTTGTAAAAACAAGCCCACAGAAAACCAAGCCCATCAGAGGGGGTGTGCCACGTGGATTATCGTCGCTGTCAGCAACACCATCAGCTGCACACGGGTGTGCCCCGCGTGCTATGCCCTGCTGCCCTGTGCGTGTTGCCACGCCGTGCCATTGTGCTGCGCTGCTCCATCTCTCGTGCTGCCCGCCAGCAAGCCCCCAATGGTGTCCCTCCACAATGCACACACGCACGGTGCGGACCCCTTCCTCTTGCGCTTATCTAACAAACACATGCACACACGCACACGCACACGCACACGTCAGCCAAACACACACACACACACACGCACATTACTCACACACACGCACATTACTCACACACACGCACATCACTTACACACATACACACACAAAAACACACACACGTACCTTCTCCAGTGACGCCTCCAATGCGGTCAGCCGCGCCTCGCCGTCGCTGGCGGTCCCCAGGTGCTGCGCCGCCGCCGCGTAGCAGGTCGGCGGCTGCAGCGGGGGGTTGCAAACATTGGTACAAAGGTACGGGGGGCGGGGGTTTGGCAGCAGGGTATGGCATTGGGAACAGTGGTGAGGGTTCCATGCATGACTAGTTAACATGATACAGGTTAAAAAAAGCACGCACACGGACAACACGCACACGCATCCCCCCCCTACACAACCCCGCCCCCGCCCCCGCCCCCCCCACCTGCCACGCCACGCCGTGTGAGTACTTGCTGGGCCCCAGCAACTCGTACAGGTTGATGGGCACAACGCCCTGAGGCAGCAGCCGCCGCCCGCCACTACTGCCGCCACTGCTACTGCCGCTACTGCCGCCACTGCTACTGCCGCCACCGGCGGCGCCGCCGCCACTGCTACTGCCGCCACCGGCGGCGCCGCCGCCACTGCTACTGCCGTCGCCCGTGGCCTGCTGCAGGCTGCGGCTTGCCACCGCGCCTGTCACCGCCGCCGCCGCCGCTGAATCTGCCGCTGAATCTGCCGCTGCCCCATACGTTGGGTCGCTTTCGCTGTCATCATCATCGTAGTAATAGTAGGACTCCTCCTCCCCTCCTCCCTCCTCTCCCTTCCACTCGCCTCCCCCCTCCCACTCCCCTTCCTCCTCAGCCGCTGCCGCCGCCGCCTGTGACCCACCGCCAAGCCCGCCCAAGGAAGCAGCCGCCGCAGCCGTCGTCGCCTCATGCAGCGCCCTCCGACCACCCACTGCACCTGGCCCTGCTGACCCCGCCCCCACTGCCGCCCCTGCCCCTGCCCCTGCTGCTGCTGCTGCTGCTGCTGCTGCTGCTGCCGTTGTTGCGGTGTTGGTGTTGGTGGTGTTGGTGTTGGTGGTGTTGCTGCGGCGCAGGTATCCGCCCACGTGCTGCGAGTAGAAGGGCTCACGCAGCCGGTCCACCTGGGGGGGGGGGCGGGCGGTTGGGAGGGGGCGGTTGGCGGTTGGCGGTTGGCGCATGGGTGGTTGGCGGGAGCGGGATGAGTGAACCAGTTGTACACACACACACACACACACACACACACACACACACACACACACACACACACACACACACACACACACACACACACACACAAAGCAGAGCGAGCATACACAAAGCAGAGCGAGCACACATTGGCAAACACACAGTACTTCCATCCCACACCACCGCCCAGCACCCCCCCTTCTCCACCCCCCCCCCCCCCCCCACCACCCCACCTGGAATCCCAGCTCTGGGTGCGCCTCCAGGAAGCGGGCGATGGCGGGTGTGGGGCCGTCCACCACACTGAAGCGACTGAGCTTGGTGTCCTGGGAGGGAGTGCGTGTGTGTGTGTTGGCGTGTGTGTGTGTGTGGGGGGGGGGGATATGGCGAGAGGGAGGGAAGAGGGGGTTGCGTACTTGGTAAGAGAAGATAGGAACAACAGATCGCGGGGGTGGGCAGGCAGGCAGGCAGGCAGGCAGGCAGGCAGGCAGGCAGGCAGGCAGGCAGGCAGGCAGGCAGGCAGGCGGGAGGGAGGTCGCGGTCGTGCGGTCGCCACGTTGTCCTCCCCAACATGGAGCCAACAACCTTTCCCCCCTCTCCCTCCTCCTCCACCCCCCACCCACCTCCACGATGCAGTAGCTGCCCGGGGTGACCAGCGGGCAGTAGCTCTTGGCCTCAAGCTGCGGCGGGGCAGCAGGGGAGGTGGTAGCAGGGGAGGGCAGGTAGCCGAAGATATGGATTGGGGGGCGGAGTGGGTACAGGTATGCATTGCCAAAGGCTGTTAGGCTCCGGCAAATGGCCAGCCCCTTTACCCACCCTCCCTCCTTCCCCGGCCGCGTGCATATAACTTTCCCCTCCCCATCCCCCCTCCCGCCCCCCCCCCCTCATTCAAGAACGGCTACCTCCCCCTCGTTTTAGTTGGTTTGCTTTAGTTTGGCCTGGCATTTATAACCCCTCCCTCCCCCTCCCCCCCCCTCCCCTCCCTCCTCCCCCTCCCCCAATCCCTCAACCCCCCCCCCCTCACCAGCACGTGCTCCTGCGTGTGGTCGCTATCCAGCAGCACCAGCACCGGCCCCTGGGCGGCGGCGGCGGCGGCGGCGGCACGCACCTGAGACAGAGCCGCCTCACCCACAGAGGAGCCCTGGCAGGCATGAGATGGAGGGGTGGGGGAGGAGGTAGGAAGGGAAGGGGATTGTATTTATGATTAGCTAGGAAGAAGGGGAGTTGTAGCCAGGCACATGGGTACAGCAGGGGCGTTGAGGAGGGGAGAGGGAAGGGCGCTGGGCAGTCAGGGCGGGAGGCAGCGGGAGAGAGGCAGCAGGGTGTCACAAACGACAGCCAGACACAGCTCTCCAGCACGCTCCCCCCCCCCACACGTACGCGCCTTTATGAATGTGACGTATTTGGCCCACAGGCTGTTGTTGACCGGGTGGAAGGTGTTAGTACCTGCCCAGCTGGTCAGACCCGGCTCGTTCACATCCAGCGTGATCACGCGCGGCCGGTAGCTGCTGCCGCTGCTACTGCCGCTGCTGCCCTCACTGCTACTGCCGCTGCTGCTACTGCTATTGCCGGTGCTACTGCCGGGGTCCGTGCTGAGGCTGTTGAGTTCCAGCATGCTGGCCCACAGCAGCGCGCTGCCGCCGTTGGCTGTGCCTGCAGCAGCAGCAGCAGCAGTAGCAGGAGGGGCAGCAGGGGGCAGGGGTTGGGGTTGGGGGCGGGGGTTACATTCATGATGATTTAAGAAATGAAGGCGTAGGGGGCGGGGGCGGGGGTTGGGGGCGGGGGTGCACGCCACGGTGCCGTGGTGAGATGTTGTGTTGCGACATACGTGCTGCCTTAACCCCCGGCGCTCTCTCGACACACTCTATCCTAGCGCTCTCTTACACACTTGATTATTCATGTCCACGCCACGCCATCACAGCCCCTGCTACCACCAGCCACCTGTCGCCGTGTTGGCTTCGGCATGTAACCACCCTGCTCCACCCAACCCAACGCCCTCTCCAGCCCCTTTTCCCCCGCCCTCCTCAGCCCCCCAGGCCCCGCCCTGCCCCGCCCCATCCCCTTTTAAACCCCCCTGGCTTCTCTTTGCGAGCGGTGAAGATAATCCCAGCCCCCTCCCGCATCCCCGCCTTCCCAGCCCCCTCCCCCAGCCCGCCTTGGTTGATTTGGCATTGGTAAACTACTCCCCTCCCCCACCCCTCACCCATTTCCCCCCTCCCGCTCACCCGTCTCTATGATGAGCGCCGGCCGCAGTCGTGTGATGAGGTCGGTGATGACGTACATGTCAAAGGGGTTCTGCTGCACCACCGCGCCCAGCCAGTGCTGGTTCTTGAAGGCTGGGGGTTGGGTGGCGGGGTTGGGTGGCGGGGTTGGGGGGCTGGGGAAGGCGAGTGTGTGGCAGTGTGTGGCAATGGGTGGCCGTGGGTGGCAAAGATGGCAATCAGACCACCGGCACAGAGTGCGGCCAGTACCGACAACCGGCATACGAAGATCTCAACCAGATCCGGACCGGCCAAACCCACTATCCGACCCACCAACCAACATAACCCACCATGACTAATCTCGTACATCATGTCAAACAGGAACACCAGCCGGTCCTTGTGCCGGTTGTCAAACCGGAAGCGCTGCTGGCCGCCCGCAAACACCCGGTTGAGGATGCTACTGCCAGGGCTGCTGCTGCCAGTGCTACTGCCGCTGCTACTGCCGGTGGTGGTGGCGTTGTTGCTGCTACTGCCATCGCCCGGCGGCTGCAGCCGCTTCATCAGCCGCTCCTGGGGTTAGGTAGGGTAGGGGTTAGGCAGTTAGGGGTGTGTGGGGGGTTGGTGGCGCGGGTGCGTGAGAGGGCATGACAGGGTGGCAGGGTGTGCCAGGCGGCAATGCGACACCCACGTGAAGCAAGCAGGCGACATCAGGGCTCGACTCACACGCGCCCTTCCCCTCACGCCTTCCCCTCCTCTCGACCATAACCCAAACAAGAATAGGATTCCCCATGCCCCCATGCGCCTTAGTGTCCACGCACCCAAAACAAAACACTGCAGAGGCTCCACACGCGCACACACACACACACACACACACACACACACACACACACACACACACACGCGATCAAAACCCCACACCCGCCCCCAGCCCCCTCACCTGCTTGACCCACTTGGCGTACGGCGAGTACTGCCAGCGCACCGAGCACCAGCCCGGATCCCGGATCACGCGCTGCGACACGGTTTGGATCTGGATGTTTGGATCCAGGAAGTAGCCCATCTTCGCGATGACGGACGAGGCGTTGCCGCAGTCCACGTCAGCAGCCACCTTGGACACGTTGCCCACCAGCGCTGTGTGAAGGATGAGTGGGGAGGGGGAGGGGGGCGGGGGGACGTGGGAGGGGACGTTTGTGTGTGCATATACGTTGGGGAATGAAAGCACGTATACGTCCCGCCGCCCCACCCCACACACCAGCACACACACAAACAACACACACACGCACGCAAACGCACGCACGCACCTGTGATGGTGGCGTTGGGACACGCCATGGGCAGCTGCTGCGTCGCCGGGTCCCTGGGGGGGGGGGCAGGCGCGTGTGGGGGTGCGTGTTGGGGAAAGTGTCCGGCTAGGGGGCCCAAACATGAAGGGCGTCACAGCACCTGCCAGCGTTCATGTAAACTCAGCTTGGTTTTGGTTTCGTCTGGGCTGGTATTTACAATACCCGCCCCCCGCGCGCCTGCCTTCCCATTCCTACTGCCCCATCCACACCGCTCCCTCCTCCACCCACCGCTTCCCCCTCCACCCACCTGCTCCCCCCATCCCCCCACGCCTCCTCCCCCTCCTCCTCCTCCCCCTCCTCCCCCCTCCCCTCCCCTCCCCCCTCCCCCCCCCTGCCCACCTGTTGAACACGGTGTATCTGTTGATGGCCTCGCTCTGCAGCTCCAGCCAGCGCCAGTAGGAGGCGTCCGAGTAGGCGCCGCGCATCGCCTGTGTAGGGGGGTTACATTCATGATTAATTAAGAAGTGAAGTCGTAGGCAGGTGCAGTCGCATAGTAGACGTGTTGTAGGGGGGCCGGGAGGCGGGGCGGGGAAGCACGAAAAGAAAGGATTACACTCCATGCGTGCGTGCGTGCGTGCTTGCTTCCGTGCTTGCACGTGCGCGTGCGTGTACATTCGAAGAAGCTGATGAAGAACAGATGGCCTCCCCTCCCGGGTAGTTTGGCTTGGGCTAGTTTAGTTTGGGCTGGTAACTACAAAACTACAAACCCCCCGCTTTTCCGCCCTTTGCAGCCCCCTCCTTCCCTCCTTCCCTCCAGCCCCCTCGCCCCCACCTTCTTGCGGTACTCGTGGTCGTGCTCCAGCCGGCCCTGGTCGAAGCCGGGGATGCCGTACAGCTGCGGGAAGCTGACGGTGCGGTTCAGCAGCTGCGGGGGAGCCGGGGCGCAGAGGCAGGGGTTTGGGGTCGGAGTGGGTATGGGGTCGGTGAGGGGTGAAGGGGTCAGGGGCTCGAGTGGAGTCAAGGCGCAAAGCACATCACCTCTCCCCCCTCCTCCCGAAAGAAAGCCTTCCCAGGAAAAATCCACCTCGACCTGCAGCGCTGCCTTGCCGCACCTGCGGCCCCACCCCCAGCCCCTTGCCCTCAGCCCCCAGCCCCTCGCCCTCAGCCCCCAGCCCCCAGCCGCACCTCGCCGCACCTGCCCCCCGCCCCGCCCCCAGCCTACCCCGCCCCGCCCCACCCCAAGCCCCGTGCTCGTGTCTCGCCCCTCGGGAAATGGTGAGAAAACAATGCCCCCCGCCCCCACACCCCAGAACAGACGCATCTGCAGACCCCCTCTCCCCAACCCAACCCCCCCCCCCCCAACACACACACACACACACACATGCAACGTTTTCCTTGTGCTCTTTAACACACACACATGCACACAATGTCACGCACCTGTGGGGGTATCCCCGTGGCCTTACTCAGCGCTATGATCAGGTCCTGTCAATGTGTTTGTGTGACAGAGAAGAACAATTGCGGTGAGTGTACGTGTGTGCGTGTGCGTGCATGCATTGGATTGTGATAAAAACATGCCAAGTGGACCCAAACAAGGGCGTCAAAGGAGCCCCAGGGCTCAGGCCTCTGGCTGCAAGCAACCAAGCCCCCATGCCACCGCATCCGAGCCGCATGAATCAAAGCTCGTTGGGGCAAGGCACGCAGGCAGAGTTACTCCCCGTGGGCTTTCACCCACACCCGGTGGTCCCTCCACATTCACCACATTCACCAGTTCACATACACACCCACGCACGCACCCACACGCACCAACACACACACTCACTCACACACACATTCCAACCCACCCCCCGCACGCCATAAAAAAAACCCCACACACACACATTCCCCACCTGCTCCAGCATCGCCTCCAGTCGGGCTATGTTGGCCTCGCTGGGGTCGTCCATTCGCTGGCTCACTGGCGCGTAGCAGGTGTCGGGCTGGGGAGCGAGGAATGTGTGATGTGTGGGTGTGCGTGTGGGTGTGAGGTCGAGGGAGAGGAGGGGTTACATTCATGATTAATTAAGAAGTGAAGTCGTAGGCAGGTACAGTTGCAGCGTAGACGCGTTGTTACCGATGTCCGTGAAGTCCAGCGGCCAGCTCCAGCGCGTAGACCCGCCGCTGCTGCTGCTGCTCTCCCATTTTGTCTAAAGACTATTCTAAGTAGGTTGATCGTATTGTAGTAACGTCAGTAAGATGATCACGTATAGCTCAGTAGCGCTCGGATGCATATGCGGATGCGAGTGCAACGCGACCGCCGCTGGACTTTCCTATACCCGCCTTGCTTTGTACTCACCTGCGCGCCACGAGCGCAGGCGCCGCACCGGATACCGCGCCGCGCATGTAGGAGGGGGAGAAGGCGGTTGGGGAATTGGGGGAAAGACGTGTGAAAGCGGGACTGCCGTTCAGATGGCGGTTTGAACAAGGGACGAGGGATGAACGAAGCGAAGGAGGTGTGGCTCAGCCCGCCGGTGCTCTTGTGCATGTTGCCCCCCCCCTCGAAGAGTCAAACGCCAGCCCACCGACACCAAGTATAGCCTTCATTCCTCAGCCCGTCGGCCCATATGCCGGAACCCTCCCCGCACCCGCACCCGCACGCCCGCACACCCGCACACCCACACAGCCACACGCGGCAGTGCCCTCCCTCCCCGCCCCCTCCCGCACCCCCCATTCCCTGACCCGCTGCCCCCATTCCCTAACCCGCTGCCCCCCCCTACACGCACACGCACTGTCCCCCCCCACCTGCCATATGACGCCCTTGGCGTATGCGTCCGGCCCCAACACCTCGTACAGGTCTATGGTGACGGCCGCGTCGGGGAGCCGGCGCTGCGAGTTTGTTTTAGGAAGGCAAGAGGGAATGGAGGAGTTTAAGGAGGGAAGGAGCAGGTAAAGGAGCAAGGAGACAAGAGACGTCGGTTGTGGGAGGAGGGAAGGTTGGAAGGAGGGTGCGATGGGAAAGGTTGAGGGAGACTTGAGAAGGGTGTTGCACGTCGGTATGGGCGTCGGGACCGAAGTGCGCGGGGGCCAGTCACGTTTGACCAGCATGCCTACCATTCGTTGCTGCGCGCCGCGCTCCTGTGCAGATACTGCTGCAGCCATTAATGCTGCCAATAGCAGCCGAAGCGACCTCCGCGCATGCATTCTGTCCCCACGATCGGTCGCCTCGCCTCGCCTAGGCACGGTTTCCTCAGAAGGCGCCGATTATTGAAGTTTCAGCATATAGATAGCCAAAGTGGTCACAGCAGAGGTCCATTGCTTTTGCCGGCTAGTCCAACACAGGCCCGCAAGCAAACTGCAACGTCTGCAAGTAACGGGCTAACTAACAAACAAAACCATGTGCAATGACACTTCTTGCGTCTAATGCACTTGAAAACAGCTGGCTTGACGCGGAAACCAAACTGCAATACTTCAGAATTAGTCGTATTCTGCTGGAATGGCTAGTTCTTAACCTACAGTATAAGCAGCAAACTGCACAAAAGTAAAGCAGCCGAAGCCACAAGTAAGCGCTCTTCCCGCCTTTGCTGCCTGCAATCGGCTGCCCGCAATCGGCAGCCCTTCTTGTTCCCCCGTCGCCTTGTTTCTCCAAACACTAAAGCACAGCCCCCTTACAAACACAGCAACATGACGCCGAAACGAGTTCAGGCTGCTTCCTCTAGCGCGCTGGCGCTAGCGCTACTGGCCTGCGCCTGCGCCTGTGCGTTCGGCGCGAAGTCGCCGCAGGTCCGTGCGTTGGCAGCACTGCAGGGATGCTTGAAGCTTGCGCGAGCTGCTTAGGGCCTCACACAGCGGCGCCGCTTTTCCTAAGCGGCGTTGGTCTCGAAAAAGCGAGGAAGCTGTCGGAGGCGGAGGCCTGACCCAGGGGTCATGCCGTCACGCACGTTGCCACGCTAACCGCGCACGCACGTTGCCGCTTTACAGAGCCCTTGCGTGTGCGTCCCCGTCCGCGTATGCTTCGCTTCGCCCACCCCTTACGTCCGCCCGGCCACCCCTGCACCCACTTACAAGTTTCTTTCTTTCTTTCCGCCCTGCCTGAAACCGGCGCTGCGCAGAGCTCTTCCGTGGCCGGCGGCGGCGCCGCCCCCGCCGCCGGCGGCTGGAGTCCGCCCGCCTTCTGCCGCGGCAAGGACTGCCCAGAGTACGAGATCCTGCAGACCCGGGACGACGTGGAGCTACGCCGCTACAAGAAGGGTGGGCGAGGGAGGGGAAAGAGTGTGTGTGTGTGTGTGTGGGTCGGGCGGGGCGGGTGGGTGGGTGGGTGGGGAGTAGGCGAGGAGTGGAGACGTGTGGCAAACAACTACCAGCACCTGCCTTCCCCAGACCACCCCGCGCTGGTTGGAATAATAATAATAATAGGTACTCCCTGCATGACAGGGCGTGTTCTGCGGAGGTAGGGGTGTGAGGGCGTGAGAGACCACCGCATAGATGGTCTCCGCCGCTGAGCCCCTGTCCCCCAAGTGAGAGAGGGGAGGTTGCCAGTGCGCCTAGGCGTACTGGGCCTGGCCCCTTTCCCACAGCGGGTCATACGGTTTTATGGTGGTCTCCCGGGCCATTTGTGGCTGTAGATTTCGCGGCGGAGGGCTGTGATGGCGGTTGTGGTGTGGACGGCGTGCTGAACTAGTTTACGGCATGTGTTGTGTGCGGACTGTGTGGGGCATCCGAGTGTTTTGAGGAGGGCATGAAGGTGGGGTGTGACCGTGCCAGTATGGCCAAGGCTAATTATAGTGTCTGGGCTGTACATCACGTCCCAGCCTGCGTCGCGGAGAGCGGCCACGAGGTCTTCGTGTTGTTGCAGTTTCTCTGCGCGTTTGTCCGGGTGGTTTAGGTCCGAGCAGTATCCGACTTCTATGACGTAGACCTTATGGGCGCTCCTTTGTCGGCGTGTGCGGGGTGCACGGGCTGGCAGTCCGGACATGTGCATCCGGAGTGTGGGAATGACCAGCAGGTCTGGACGGAGCTTCTTACGCACGCTCTCTGGCGTGCTGGGGAGCATCCACGCAGGGATGCGGGTTCCCCCGCTATAAGTGGGGGCATCCTTACCGGCGTCCATGTACATAACGCAGCCTCCATAGTGGCCCTGACTTATTGCTTTCGCTATCCGCTGGACAGCGCGGTTGTGACGCGCAATGTAGGCTGCTTTCATGCGTGGGTGGGTGCAGCCGCCCAGGGTGTGCGTGCCACCGTCGTCGCCGCGGCACAGGGGGCATTCGCCGCCTGCGCAGCCGGGCATGGGGTGTTTTACTCTTGCGGCCCGCTTGGCATTCCAGGAGAGGCCCCAGCGGTATTTGAACGCGCAGCGGGCCTCTTCAAATGAGAACTTGTCGAACAGGTTTAGGCCGTAGCGTTCGTCGATGTGCTTCCTCGCTGCCTCCCATAGTTCCGCGTACAGTCCTGATTTGGTATAACCGGTCGCGGTGGATTTACGGGCCATTTTCTTCAGGTCGCGATTGAGGTCGTTGGCGTAGCGCAACCGTTCTTCCAAATTGCCATTGTGCTCCACAATTTCCTTCTGGGCAATCCATCCCTCTAAGGGTTCATATGGGTGCGAGTATAGAGTTTCTGTCGCATCCGGCTGCACTGTTCTGGTGGCCACAGCCTGTGCCGCTTCATCCGCTTTCTGATTTCCTACGCATGTGTCTGTCTGGTGCGAACGTACGTGATAAAATGATGTCTTGTGTCCAGCTAGGGCACGTTCCGCAAGTTGGTCGACTATGGTCCCAAACATCTCGCGGTGCTTGCTTACGTGGAGTGACTCGGGCTCCATAATGGCGCGACGGAGGATGAACAGACTGACAAGACTGTCGGTGTAGACCCGTAGGTGAGGTGTGTCGCGATGGAGGCGGAGCGCCGTGCGTATGGCGGATGATTCACACCGAAGGATGGTGCTCAGGGGTGTGTTGAAGGCGATGTCTTCATCAATGTGCGTGGTGCGGTTGTCGCTGGCGTCCCAGACCGCCGCTCCCAGGCCCGTGTACTCTCGTGTGTGTGGTACTTTGCTCCCGTCGGTAAAGACCGCGGAGCCTCGTGTGGGTGCGAGCGGGACATAAGCGCGGTAGAGGGTTGCAAGCTCCGTAGGGGATGGTAGGGTGGGGGCATCGCGAGGGGGCTGGGGCTGGGGCGTCTGGCTGCTCTGGGCGAGGATGCGCCGTTTTAACTTCCGGGGGGTTGGGGGCCACGGGTTGGGTGTGTCTGGGTCCGTGGGGGGTTTACGGGTAGCTAGGTGCGGGGTGTGCCCGAGCGCGTCCGCTAGGGCGAGTGCAAGCCCACTCTCCAGGGCCTGATTGAGGAGGAGGCGGCCCCTTTCGTTTGTCACGCACAGGAGGTGGAGTCCACGTCGGTGAGCGGGGAGCTCCTGCGGCTGGCCTAGGCCTGAGGCCAGGCCTGCCCAGGCGTGCGCCGGTTTGATGTGCCCCAGGTCGTGGACCAGTGGGTGTTGGAGCCAGGCTGTGTAGCCGCTTGTGTCGCCATACGGGACCACCACGACGGACAGGTGCGGTGTGTGCGGTGTTGCCGCCTCGGCGCTGGCGACCGCCCACGCCATGGCCAGGCTGGTGTGCTCGGGTTGTGGGGGTGGGTGAACGAAGGAGATTCCATCTAGCGTGCGGCTGTAGCAGTCGTGGGCGGCCCCGAACTCTGAATCTTGCGGGTGGGTAGTGTAGTATGCTGGGATGTCGCAGTGGGCGTTGAGGGGAGATGCGAATGCCTCCGTCTGGAACTTGATATGGGACGTGAGCGTGGACATCAGGTCGGGGCAGAGGGTTACCTCGTGCGCTGGGTTGGTGGAACTCTCCTTGTGGCGTTTGCTGGGGCGGTACCGTATAATCAGGGAGGCCAGAGCGGCAGCAAACCTTTCCGGGGGGTGAGTGGGGTTAAGGGTCCTGTACCGGGCGTGGAGTAGGGCAAGTCGGGCAGCGCTAACGGTTCCTATGCAGCGTCCATCCGGGCCGTAGACCCTGGCGGGGGGGTCGGAGTCTTGGGGGAGGCCGGACGGCGTGCCTGTGGCGCTGCCCGGCTCACGTGTGCCCATTTGAATACAGTATTGACCTGTCGGGTGGATGTCTGTGTCCGGGTTACAGGATTTGACGTCGATGGTGCTGCACCGGAGGATCGCACGTTTGCGTGCGGCTTCGCTGGGTGCTGGGTCTCGCCATCTGCCCTGGCGCTGCTTACTGGTGAGGTGATTGTCAAGGGCGGGAGGCGGGGTAGGGTCAGGGGGCGCGTCTACGGCTTGGGCAAGAGTGTAGCGTGCCAGGGCAGCCGCCCACCCGGGGTTTTGGGAGAGTGAGGAGAGGGGGTCTTCCGTTTCAGCCCAGTGCACTTGGACCATGAAGCGCCGGATGCCTTGCCCCCATAGCCGGCACGGGGGTTTGGTTGTGCTAGTGGTGTTGTAGTTCTGTAGCTCGTAGGCTCGGAGGATGCCGTTTGTGGTCAGGGTGGGTTGCCACCGAACCCTATAGCGACAGCGTTCTGCCCAGGGGGGCTCCTCGGGCGGTGGGCCCTGCTTTCGTTTTCGCTTGGGCGGCGGGGCGTTAGTTTTGTGGGTCATGGGTCCGCTGACGACGGCTGCGATAATGTCGTCGCGGTTAGTTAGATGGGCGGTGATGTGCTGTGCTGCCTGTACCCCAGCGATGGACTGGGGTAGGCGGCCATTCAGCGCATTGTCTCTGACTTTGCGCCACGCAGGGCGGGAGCTTGGCTGCGCGGCTGCGCTGTCTCTCCTGGGTGCGGCTGCCCGTGTGGGGGCCCGCGGCTGAATAGCATGGTGAGTGTACGGGCAGCGAGTGGGTTGGGAGCCGCGTTTACGCCGGTTATGCGAGTGTGCGGGCGCGGGCGGTGGGGCTGTGGCGGGGCAGCCATCGGGTAGGTACAGCCGCTGGTACGTGGGAGCAGCAGGTTGCTGGTATGGCCGGGTATTTAGTAGCGCGTGGACCGTGTGGGTGTGTGGGCCGGTCCGCGCTGGTTGGTAGATCCTGTTCGCCGCTCTCTCCTTCCGGCTGTCCCTCCCCTCCCCTGCACGTGCTCCACCGGCCAACGCTTAACATGCCCTCCTCGCCCCCTCGTCCCCCGGTCTGCCGCCTGGCACACGCACGTGCACGCAGCCCATTGGATTAGCACCAACGTCACGGGCGCCAAGTGGGGTGACGCCTACGATGAGGGGTACCAGGTGGGCGGCGGGTGGGGGGGGGGCGGGGGGCGGCAGAAGAGGCAGGGAGAAGGCAGTAGTATGGGTGGCACCCTACATACGTGTACTGGTGGTCCTTACTGAACATGGTAAGAACACACACCACAACACCCCGCACACCCCACCCCACCCTGCACACACACAGCGGCTGCAGGACTATGTCAAGGGCGGCAACGCGGACGGCCGCAAACTGCCGCAGGTGGGGTACGAGCGAGTGTGCGCACTCTTGTGTGTGTGCGTGTGTTATCACCACGCGTACCGGTACCTACCATACACACACCCATCATTGCGCTATCCTAACCTTACACACACACACACACACACACACACACACACACACACACACACACACACACACACACACACACACACACACACACACACACACACACACACACACACAAGAGTGCGCGTTGGCTCTACGTGCCGTGCCTACTAGAAACATACGCATCATGCCCATCATGGCGCTTTTCCAACACACCCACACACACGCCCAAACACACCCCCGCAGACCAACCCCTCCTTCACGCTGGTGTACGTGTCCGACCCGCGCGCTCACGCCCTGTCCTCCACCTTCACCATCGAGTACTTCGTGCCCTTCGAGCTGCAGGTGGGGTGGGGGTTGAAAATGGGGGGTGCGTGTGCAGGGGCTGTGTGTGGCTGTGTGGACAGGAGGAGGGTTGGTGGGAGTGGGTGGGGCACAGGGCAGGCGTGTCTATCTGTCGGTTGCATGCAGGTGGGAGGCAGGAAGCCGATGGAGGGCATGCATGCTTCGTCCCGCTGTACGCACAATGATGTCAACTTGTTTGTCAGTTACTTGCTTCCCCGTGTGCCTTCATAACTAACGCATCTATCCTGCACACGCACACACACACGCACACGCACACACAGGACACGCCGCCCGCGCCCACCTCCACCGAGCTGGCCGTGACCCCCGTGGAGCAGCAGGACGTGTGGGTGCTCAGCTTCGGCGGGTTCGCCACAGAGGACGTGGTGGTCACACGGGTGAGAGAGTGTGTGTGTGTGTGTGTGTGTCAAAGAGCACAAGGAAAACATTGCGCAAAGACAGTGTATGCGTTGCATGCGTGTGTGTGTGTGTGAGTGTTTCTGTGTGCCAACAACTTCATTTACCCTCGCCCCAAAGTTCCATGCACCGCCGCCGTCGCAACCAACACCTTTGATCCCATGCGCCACAGCGCTGCGTGTCTCCCTGTGTATGCGCTTCCCTAACCTCCCGACCCCCCAACCCCCCACCCCACCCACCCACCCACCCATCCACACACACACACGCATTGTTCCTGCCCAGGGTTTTGAGTTCCTGGCCAACCTGACCGGCGACGGGCTGGATGTGGCCACCGAGTACTTCGGGGTGGCGCTGTACGACCAGGTGGAGTGGGGGTGTGGTTGGGGTGTGTGGGGGGTGATGTGCGTGTGTGTGTGTGTGTGTGTGTGTGTGTGTGTGCGTGTGTGTGTGTGGGGTGGGGCGGGGGGCGTGTGTGAGGGGGGATGGAGGGCAACGTGTCGGTGGTGAGTCCTGGGTTCCCTCCAATCCCCTTTCGCACGCACCATGCGCCCCGTGCTGTACACCTGTGACACCACGACCACCAGTATCCACACCTACCTCCACCCCACCTCGACCACCACCCCTCCACCATCCACGCCACTCGGCCACCCCTCCAACACCCACCCCTCCACGCCTCCCCCTCCTCCGCCCCCCCCATGCAGCCTGCCCGGCTGCTCAATCGCCACAACGAGCTGTGGGTGTGGTCCAAGGGCCCCGCACCCAGCACCACCACCACCACCACCACCACCACCAGCGCCAAGAACGGCAACGCCAAGAACTGCGGCGGCGCTGACTACCGTGGCCGCAGCAAGAAGGCCCAGCAGCAGCAGCAGCAGCAGCAGCAGCAGCAGCAGCAGCAGCAGCAGCAGCAGCAGCAGCAGGCTTCCGGCGGCGGCGCCTTTGCCAGCAGCTTTGCTTCAAGCAGCAGTGGCGGCGATGGTGAGGAGGATGATGTGCGTGTGGTGATGGAGCAGGCGTGGCAGGCCGTGGGGCGGGACGGGCGCGTGCGCGCCGGCCGCAGCTCCTACGACTCGGCGGCGGCGGCGGGCGGCCGCAGCCAGCAGGGGCAGCAGCAGCAGGTGAGATAAGAGGGCGCGGGCTATGCTGGTGGGGTGTTAGGCGCGGGCTGGTGGGGCAGGTATATTAGGGGAGTCCCCGGCTGCATACAAGGTAGCTCTGGCGGCGGCTTGGTTGGGGCTACTGAAGGGAGGGAGGGTTGAGGGATGTATGAGTGGGAGGCGCACCTGCAAATACGGCGGTATCACTCAATGTGTCGCACGTGTCCGCACCTGTATGTCGTTTTGCCCCGCGCGCGTCGTGCGCGTGTCGCTACCCCCACGGCTTGACCACCACACGCCCCACCACCACAACACCCCACACCGCCGACACCATCAACATTACAGGACAGCGCTGACGGCGGCAGCGGCCCGGGCTTTGAGGACGTCCGCCGCGCACGAGAGAGCCTGCGGGACAGCATTGAGCGCATGATGCGCCGCGCACAGCAGCAGCAGCAGCAGCAGCAGCAGCAGTTCGCGTGAGAGCTACGTGCGGCAGGCTGCGACGATGCCGTTATGTATGTTTGGAGGCAAGAGAAGGAGGCAGATTGCGTTTCCATATTGCTTGAGTTGATACCGCGGTTGCGTCGTGGGGCCTGGCTGGCAAACTAACATCAGGTTGGCGAGGTTTCGGCGGGTTCAAAGTGTGCTGCTTGTTTGTTGCTTGTGCGGCTTGGGGTACGGCTTGATGAGGTCCGCGGCGGGAAACCATGCATGCTTCTGCTCTCCACACCACCGGCCTCGAGTGGACTGCTGCTGCTTCTGGCTGGTTGCGTCTGGCTACTGCTAAGATTAGGGCCGGGCGGGGCGTCTGGGCAGCAACCGCAGGGGCCGTTTCGGCAGTTCGGTAGCCGGGGACCGGACTTGGAAGTACGGTAAGACTGCAACCCGCCGGAACCCGCCGTGGCGAAGGCGCTCCCGCGGCGATTATCCAGAGGCCCCCACGCACCCGCCAGGCATTATCGTAAGCAAGCAAGCAGCCAAGCACAGGGCAGTGTGACTGTGTGAGTGTGTGTGCTGGGGGGGGCATGAAGTGCTGCGGGCTAGGCTGCGGGCCGCGGTGACGTATGCACGCGTGTTGTGTGTATGATAGATGTGTGTGTGTGTGTGGCTGATGTGCGAGGTGGTTGCGGAGTTTTGTTGGTTGACAGCTAGCTGCGGAGCTGCCTGTGGCGCTAGGAAATCATGGAGGCCGTGTTGCATTCTTTTCGTCCGTAGTTGCCGCTTCCAAGACACACACAGTGGACGTGCCGGCACGGCGGGCACACAAATTTCTGTGTTTGCCAGTAAAAATAACATCTGCGGTATCGTAATGTGCTAGTTGAGCTGTCCCCAGCACCGTGCAAAGCAGCGCCTCTCTCAATTCACACTTCCGTTACAAGCAGGGCTTGCGCATGCATGACCGGCACCAGGCGTGTAAGGCGGGCGACCGCGCGTGCACCCAGCCGCACCGTATCGCCAGTGGCCTCAGTGTTGTGCTGCGTTATCCTGACAGTAAAAGGACTAGCTAGCAGATGACAGACCATCGTTTCCACAGCACCGCACTACAACTATCCCCCCTCCAGATGAGGCGTCCCGACGAATTCAACACGCAGATACGGGAGCAGAGCTGCGATACTCCACAGTTCAGACGTATCCCCGGAAGCAGAGCCTGCATACTTCCGTGCCCAGCAGGTGGCGCGGATCGAACCCGTGACTTGAGGATAGCTGGTCTCGATACCACTTGTTGTGCTGCGTTATCCTGACAGTAAAAGGACTAGCTAGCAGACGACAGATCATCGTTTCCACTACACTCAGCGGCCTCAGCGGCCGGGCCCTACCTCCGCCCCCCCTCCTCCATTGCGCTGCTACCAAGGGCCCAACAGATGCTGCCGTCGGCTGTTTCGACTCCTTCTCCGCAGTCCACAACTACCAGGAGCCATCCCTCAACCAGGTAATGCAATCGCCGCCTTTGAGCGCCGCGCCGCATCACGCGTGTACTTCCGCGCAGGCGCGTGCACGTGCCCCAATCCCATTCCTAATACCCCCCTCCCTCAAAAGTGCACGCATACAGTGCTATCGTCATACCAGATGAAGCAAGAACTTGAATAACAACAATAGTGATTGCGCTCGCCACATGCCATGCGCGGCGTGCAGCAACTGAGAAGCATCGTCACCATCACCAATCACCATCACGATCATATCACCATACCACCACTATCACCATATGCAGTGCCTGCCATGCTACCCACAAACACCTGTGGACACCCCTATAAACCCCACGCGTGAGAGCGCGAGCTCTGCATGCAGCGTCTCGCAACTAGCGCCTCCCTTCATCACCACACACGCAATTTCAAGTCAACCAGCAGTAGAGAGCGGCGCGATGCAAGCTGACAACCCAGCCTGAGCCCGCACCTGGACCGTTATTTCAGCACTGCAGCCACAGAACAGCACACAGCACAAACATGCAGCACGGCAAGCTGACTAGTAAGTGGCATGGGGTCCAAATGGGTTGTGCCCACACCACGTGCACCCGTCTGAGGCCTGAGGTAGGGGCAAGCTCAAGCACACTAACAAACAGCAGATCACAACCGGCCCGCAAGCCGCAATTTCCGAATGCTTGGGTAGCGAGATCGATTTTACAGGCGGAATGCAGGCCGTCATGCAGAATACGGACCCGGCCAGGTTAGCCACGTTACTAGATTCCATTTGGGAGCACAGGAGCATAAGCACCCCCATTCGGGGACCAAACTAGCTGCATATATAAGTGTTGCAGGCGTTATAAGGGCCCCCCGGCCCGGGCCTCGGTTTCTACAAGGACAGGAATGCACGTCGTGCTCACCACCTTGTAACCACACACACACACAGGCTTGCAAGCAAAGACCCCGAACTGAACATGAGCAGATCTCAACCTGCGCGTCGGCGCGCCGCGCTTTCCACCTCCACGTGGCCTTCCGCCGCACATGCGTGCGTGCCGCTACTGCGCACTGGTGTGAGAGCCGTTACCGCCAGCGCCACTACGTGCCGTCTACAGACCCTGGCCCTGGGTCGCCGCCGCCGCCGCCGCAAATAATACAACTCACAGTCTGGCATGACATCAGGTTGCCTCAAACAGCCAACAAAATACCTCCAAGATCTATTCTGGCGCAGACCCAACCGTTTCTTACTGGCGCAAACCCAACCGTCTTCTACTGGCATTGCAGGTGCAGCCATCAGTACAGCCGCCAGGGCTTGACAAGTCTTGGAAATACGCGGTATTTGGCGCAAGCAATCCACCGGTGTAGTCTTATAGGCTCGTTACATCATAGAGTCCACTATGACTGGCTTGCTTAGTCGTCCCTGGTTCTACCAGGCTTATAACTCTTCTCGCGTCCGCAACGGTCTCACCATGCAACGTTCTCCCCGTAGCACAACTTCCGTTTCCCCCGCAACATACTCGCTGCCCGTTCACTGCATTTCCCATGCAATTGCTATGTCTGGTGCCGCGCTCTCACTGGCGGTTTGCCCCACGTGTCTAACCCGACTCCCCGTGTTCCCCGGGTGTGAGCGCGTAAGACCAAAGTCCACGACATTCTAACACTCCCACGCGGTCGTCGCGCTGTCAGTTACAACGACGCACAGCCCCCTACAGCCGCCAGGCTAATTTTTTCGCTCAGCCACCCACCGGTCGCTCAGCCACCCACTGGTCGTATGATGACGCCCGGTGCTGTCTTAACTGAGAAGGGGGGAGAAGGGTGTAACAAGAGGATTGTTGCCTAGGTTGACAAGGGAGCGAGTCTCCCGTTACAGTCCTCCCCCCCTGGAAGCGAACGTCCTCGTGAGACCACCAGCGCATCCGTAGATGTTATAGGCTCACTGCAGGCGCGGGGTGGGTTTACTACCTTTGGCCCAGTTGCGTTGTTGCCTCGCTCTCACGGGCCATCCACCTCAAGGCAATGAGGGTGTAACCCTCTTGTGCACTAGTTCGGACCCATGCACCCATACAGGATCGAACCTGGGACCTCAACAGTCAGGGTGACTCCTGGCATTTCGCACCAATGTAACAAGAGGATTGTCGCCTAGGTTGACAAGGGAGCGAGTCTCCCGTTACAAAGGGAGACGGAGGCGGGTGTGGGGGCCGACGAGAGCGGGCCTTGGTCAGACGCGGTCGGTGTTGTCAGACGTTGTTGCCACACACGTGCGCTCCGCAGAAGTTGTTGTCGCCGCTGTGATACGGTCTTGTTTAGTGGTTTTCTTGGTCTAGGCGGTTAGAAGTAAGGATACAGAAAGTAAGGGGCGCCGGGTGCTGACACGCACCGGCGCCGCACAGGCGGGCTCGGCTTGCAAGGACCGGGCACCAGAGGGCAGACGCTGTCTCACTCAACGCTGGCCTGTCCTGCGCACTCCACGATGTGGGAGCTAGAGGTGGGGAAGGAAGAAGACCCTTCCGAGGGAGTCGGCTTACTAATAGATTAAACCGTTTGAGGATTTTCTCCCCCGACATACGCATGCGTTGTTTTGAGGTGCAAGTTCGCTCCATCCTAGCATATGGTTGTGAAGTGTGGGGACCCGACGTATTAGCGGAAATGCTGGACGGCGGCCCACCACCGCGGCGGCGTGACAGCAATAACCTGGCGCACGGACCGTTTGAAGCATGCCTGAAAGACGAGACCGTCAAATTACAAGTGCAGTACATGAGGATGACAGTGGGTACGAAGCGACCATCGCATCGCCTGCTGTTTGCTGAATTAGCACAACTACCACTCCATTTCTTTTTCGCCAAGCTTTGCATTGGATTCTACAACAGGATTGCCGTGCAGAAGGATAGCCTAGCTCACGATGCACTAATCGATGAAGTACAAGACGCGTTAGTACACCCAGAGGGAGATGGGTGGTGTGCACGGCTTTTCCGTTTTATCTCAGCGCATGGCGTAGACGTATGGCAAGGCCGTATGCACATGATCAGGCCGGAAAGGGAGGAGAGCCGAGCAGGTAGCCCGCTGCCTGAAGGGCAAATAGTATCCGCCTTTCGAGAGAGTCTAATGAAGGCGTGGAAGCACGAGCGGCTGCAGTCTGAGCCAAGCACTTTCCCATCAGACAACAAGCAACCAGGCGTGCAGATGAGCAAGTACAAGCATTGGATGGGGCTGTGTGCGGAAGGAGCGGCACCACTGACCATGCAAGGGCACAGTAGAGCATTTATACCAGTTGCGCACCACAAGGCCTTGATGAGGTTCCGCCTATGCTGCTGGCCGCTTACTGCCAACCGCGCCTATGGACGACCTAGGGAGGAGAGGATTTGCCCGCTATGTGTTACAAATGAAGTCGAAGATGAGAATCATGTGCTCATGCGGTGTACGGCCTACGACCAGTTGCGTTTGGGTAGCGAGATCGATTTTACAGGCGGAATGCAGGCCGTCATGCAGAATGCGGACCCAGCCAGGTTAGCCGCGTTACTAGATTCCATTTGGGAGCACAGGAGCATAAGCACCCCCATTCGGGGACCAAACTAGCTGCATATATAAGTGTTGCAGGCGTTATAAGGGCCCCCCGGCCCGGGCCTAGGTTTCTACAAGGACAGGAATGCACGTCGTGCTCACCACCTTGTAACCACACACACAGGCTTGGCCGGGATTGGGGCATGGGGCCAGAGCCGGTGGGTCTTGAGGGGTAGGAGAAGAGAGAGGGAAAGAGAGGGAGGCTAGGGGAAGGCGACCCACAGCAGAATGCTACCGGAACTCAGATTAGGCCTAGCTGCGTCTCCGCTGGCTAGGGTTATTCGCTGTCTTGACTTGTTTTTGCTTGACGAGACCCTCCCGCCGGTAGGGGCACAGGGAACCGGTCACGGCGGTGGTTAGGAGCCTGCTGCTAGTCTAGGCGTGCGCGGGCGACCTGGGACAGATTGCTTGACGCCGGAAAGGCCGGTTGCAGTGACGGCGCAGCCGTCACTGATGGGGGAGGACCTGTAACGGAAACCTGTTTAGGTGGCAGGGGAAGATTGAACCTGCACACACGAGAGAGAGGGGAAATGCCTGCGAGGGGACACCCACGCAGACTAGTGCCTGCGACACAAAATACAATGGCAGAGCACGGCCCTGCGTGTGCTGACAATAGCTGCTGACCTGGTTGCGCGTTCACAACTGCTGTCCTGATTACGGCACCGGATGGCACCACTGCAAGACGCCCGATCCCTGGGGCTACCTACACCCTTAACCTGATATTCCGACGTTATCCCAGTCAGTCCCTGCTTATCCCAGGGGGGAACTCAACCCCCTTGTTACCTACGACACACCGACCCTACTGGCTGCGGGGCTCCTGGCCCGTCTTACGCGCGGGAGTCAACCCAGAGGCTGCGAGGCTCCTTTTACTCGCTCGCTAGGCCTGGGGCTTCGGGGACTTGCTGCCCTACTGTGTGGGTGGGCCTCACAGAAGCACGATACCTCCTCCTTAACGCCTAATACTGAGGGGAACGGGATGACCAATGGTGAGGCCTTGAGAGGTGGGCGTCAGAATCCACTGACCCACGACCACGCGATGTAGCAGTTGACACGGGGGTGTGCGACCCCAAACGTGGGCACCTGCGGTGCAACAGAAACTGAAGGGAAACCCCGCGGCCGTCTACGGCCGGGGTACGAACGCAAACAACAAACAGGCAGACAGGCGGGAGGCACAGAGCGTCCCACAATACAATCCCTCGACGTATAACACACGCGTATAACAGCTGGTGCCCTTAAGATGGCAGGTGCACGGCTGACGACAGGTTGTTTACAGAAACCCACACGTTACCTCACGATGGGGGAGGCGGAGTGTGTGTGTGTGTGGGGGGGGGGGGGGTATAATAGCTGGCGCTTCCGAAGGTCTAGATCAGAGCTGCACTGGACGTTGCCGGGCTGGATGCCTGGGCGTTGTCGAGGCAGGGGAGCTGTAGACCAGGTTGATTCACACACACGCACACGTTACACGGTCAGCCTGGCCGCCGCAGATGGCCGGCTACAAAGTTGGTCCAGAGGGCTTGGCTCCCTCGCTCACAAATGCACTTATTCAAGTGTCACAACTGTCTTGGCAATACACTAACTATGACCACAGCGGCGGGCTTGCCAGGCCCGGTTTGTTATTTGAAGAGTCTGTTTTTTTTGGGCTGAGCCCCCTGAGCGAAGCGATCCAGGGGGGGCGAAGCCCCCCAGGATTGCCCCTGTCGTGCCTGCCAGCGTCGACAAAAAGTACCATACTGGCACAAACCGCGAGTGCCACGTATTATTAATTGCTATTCCCTATTGTAGAAAAATAGGCGGCAGGGAAAACTCGGCCGGAGCGAGAAGCGACCTCGTGAGTCCATGGACATCTTGACTTTCTTCAGTCCGCGAGTATAGCTCTCGGCCCCTAAGTATCTTACATCCATGTATCAAAACATGTCGACGACAAGCGTCTTGGGGCAAGAATGTCGAAATTGTTTGGAACAGCCAAGCAAACCATGCGTCCGCGAGCCTTAAATGTGTCGCGGCCCGGGATCCCGCGCCCGAGCCCGGCCAGCCGTTTGCGGTGCTTGAGTGGGATGTGGGTGAGGTGCATTTGGGATATCATGGACCGTGAAGTGGCGTGGGTAAGGTGGCGTGGCGTGGCGGGGACAGAACATGTCGGTGCCTCGGCACGGCGTTGGCATAGTGGCCAGTCCCGCTGGATGGGCTTGCAAGGGTGCTGTTCATGTCGCCGGTGCCCATCGTCACATCCCTTGCGCTACATGGGGCTCAGCCCATTTTCCAGCTGTACAAAGCTGACACCCCTTGTCTGTTTTGGTTAGGTAAGTCTCAAACACGACTCTACTGCTGGGTGACGATCGAACACTGCGCCGGCAGCTGTCGCGCCATTATGCCGACATGGCATTTCGCCGGCAGCAGGGGCTAACCGTGCCATGGTTGTGGGGGTTAGTTCGTGCCATGCAGCGGGATGAGGCTGTCGCCCGGCTATAAGGGCGCAGCGCCGGCCTGTACCGGCGCTGCTTTCTCGTTACTCCCAACTGTGCATAGGTTTACTCTTATATATGTGCACCAACAACGGATCGACGTCTGTAACGAACTCTGGTGGACAGCGCACTGGTTTCCGGAAGTCATCTGTTGGGGCGTCTTCGGGTTGCAGCCAAGTCTAGGCGCGCAGGCGCATAGCAACGTCACTCTAGCCTAAGCAACCACGTATCACCGTCAGCTGAGCTGCCAAACGGACTAGTTAGGCGAGGATTCGACAGCCGCCGGCTTCGCAAGTCTCGGATACCGGTTCTCGAGCGCGCTGCTCGGGCAGCCTGCGGAGGCGCCGGTCCACCGGCACGAGCGTGTGTAGCCTAGGGTTTTGTGTCGCGTGTGTGACTGCGTGTGGACTTGAGCAGCTAAGACTGCTGTGTATCGCCTGCTTGGTGTAGGATTAACCTTGCTTGCTATCAGCCTGAGAGAAATAAAGGTGCGAGTAAGAAGTTGCCGTACAGTTGGTCGGCGCACGTAGCGGGCAGTGACGCCTGTGAGCGGCACTGTCCGCTGTTACTCCATATTGGCTTTACGACGACTAATGTGTAGTTCTTGTGACTCGCTGAGAGCAGACTGATCACCTGCGGGAGCGAGAACGCCAAGGCGTGTTCAGCGGCAGGCAAGACTAGCGTTTGGACCAGCTAGCAATCGGGGGCATGCCCAGTGAGAACCGCCGGGGTATCTCACAACTCGGGGACTGCGACGGCAGTCCATTGTCCCAGCAAACCCGGCACTCGCGTATTCCTCCAGCAGTGAAGCAGCGTCCTCGCCTGGCCAGCTAGGTTATGTCTATGCCTAGCCTGGTTTAACACAGGTGGCCAGAGTGCTCGCGCCTGCACGCCCTGCTGAGCTGCTGGGAACGGCAGCGCCTGGATGTGGTGTGTCTCCAAGAGACGCACGTTCTTGACTCGGACATCGACCTTGTCACGGCGGACCTGGCGGCAGCCGCCCAGCGGCTGCATGCACGCGAGTGGACTGCGTGGTGGGTGCCGGCCCAGAAGCCGGAGGGCCGTCGTGTTACTGGCGGCACGGCAATCCTCATTCGGTCGAGCCTTCTGCAGCAAGGCGCCATGGTGCTCACTGGCGGCGCAGCTGCCGTGTCGGTGGCGGCTGGCGCGTGGGCGGGCCGCGGTGTTAGTTTGCAGTTGCAGTGGGGTGGCCACACGCACCTTCACGCTGACGTCAGCCTACTTTCCCCTGGCATCCACAGCGCAGCAGACGTTCATTCGTGAGTGGGTGGGCCCGCGGGCGTCGGGCTCGGGCGAGCACCTCCTAGCAGCTGACTTCAACTTTGTGGCAGATGTGGCGCTCGACACCGTCACTGGCTGGGCACGCAGCGACGGACCCGCAGCCGCCGCGCTGGCGGCGGCGTGCCCTGGCCTCATTGACGTGTTACGGCGGCGCCACCCGGCTCGCCGCGTGTGTACCTTCTTCCACCCCCACGGGGCGAGTCGGCTGGACCGCATTCTGTGCAGCGGCGGCCTCGAACCGCAGGTCCTGGAGTGCGGCGTCGCCGCCGGGGTGCCCTCCGATCATATGCTTGTGACGGTTGCCCTACCTTGCGGCGTCGCCTGAAGCCGCGCCACCCGCTCGGAGCCTGCCCAGGGCCCACCTCGGTTTCCGGGACTTTAAAGACTTGGATCGTGACTACCGTGCCTGGCTGGGTACGGCCCTGGCGGCACGCCCTACTGATCCTGTTGAGCTGCTGGAGTGGTGGCCGGCCCTTAAACGGGCTGCCGCCACGTCCGCCAACCGCCTGAGCCGGGAAGCTGTTACGAGGCGTGTGGCCGCCAGTCGGCGGGAGGCGGCCGCGCTTGAGGCGGCGGCAGCCGCCGCCGCCGCGGTGGAGGCTGGCGGTGATGTGCCGGTGGCGGCGCAGGCGGCCGTGCGTGCGCGGTGCACGGCGGCGGAGGCCGCCGTGGCCGCGGCCGCCGGCGCAGCGCGACGTACGCGCCACGCGTGGCTGCGTGGCGGCGAGAAGCCCTGCCCTCTCCTCACGCGCATGCTGCGTGGGCCGCGCGTGATTGCCAAGTTGAAACAGCCCGATGGCACCACTACAGCAGCCGACCCCACGGTCATGGGGCAGGTGATGGCGCGGTACTGGAGGGACGTCAGTGCCGCGCCGCCGCCCGCTCCAGACGCCCGCACGCAAGTCCTGGATGCGCTGCAACAGCACGGGCGCCGGTGTACAGCCGAAGAGGCGGATCAGCTGGGGCGGGTTGCGGTCTCGGCGGCGGAGGTGCGCGCGGCGCTAGCCGCTGCGCCGGCTGGGCGCGCGGCGGGCCCTGACGGCATACCGGTGGAGTTATACCAACACTATGAGTGAATTTGCGCCGGTCCTAGCGGATGTGTTTACGGCGGTGGGGGAGGGGGCTGGGGTGCCTGACGGGCTTCTGGATGGCGTGTGGTCTTTCTGCTTTAAGTCGGGCGACCCTACCGAGCCCTCTAATTATCGCCCCATCACGCTGACGGATACCGATTACCGCACCCTTGCCCGGGTGTTGTGCTTGCGACTGCAACCGGTGTTTGGGCGTATCATAGACCCTGAGCAAACTGCGTTTCTGACGGACCGTCGCATTGCCGATAACGTCCTCTTGCTCCAACTTACTCCTGGCCTGTTGAAAGCCGCCAAAAAGGCCCCGGCTGTGGCGGCCTTCCTAGACTTTTACAAGGCGTATGATACGGTGGACCGCTCTTTTCTGCTCGCGTGTCTGGAGCGCATGGGCGTGGGGGCGGGCTTTCTTACGTGGGTGTCCCGCCTGTTAACTGATACGCGTGGGGCGGCGTTGGTGAATGGACGTGTGTCAGGATGGGTGCCGTTGATGGCGGGCGTGCGGCAGGGCTGCCCGTTGGCTCCGTTGCTCTACCTCGCTGTGGCACAAGCCCTCCTGTCATGGCTACGCAGCCGGGGGCATGGTGTGCTCGCTCACCTGGCGTCGGTGCTGGCGTCCCAGTATGCGGATGATTGCAAGCCGTTTCTAGAGGGGTTTCAGGCGGTGCCGGGGTTCCTGGCGGACATGGATGTGTTTCGGCGGGCGTCTGGACAACGGGAAAACATGACTAAAGTTGAACTGATGGTGATGGGGACGGTCGGCGGTGCTGGCGCCCTGCCGGCCGGCATGGCTGGCCCGCCCCTGCCCCCTGGCTGCTGGCGTGTGGTGCCTGCGGCCAAGTCACTAGGGGTGCATTACGGGGATTGGGGCGCACTCTCCCCGCCAGTTACGTTTGAGGCTGTGTTGGGGGTGCTGAGCAAAATCGCGCGCATGCCCGTGTCCATGTTTGGTCGGGCGGCCGCGGCGTCGGCTTATGCTCTGGGCAAGGTCCTGTATCATTTGGAATTTGCGGGTCTTCCCCCACTGTACGTTGTTGACCGGCTGCTAGCCAGGGTAGCGGCGGTGGTGGATCGGCGACTGTCGCCGGCCCAGTTTGATGCCAACCCCCAGGCACGCCCGCCTGGCCTCTCCAGCATTGAACTTATGCAACTGCCTCCGGCGGTGGGGGGGGCGGGCCTGTTACCGCTGGTGCCGCATGTGAAAGCGCGGCAAGCCGGTCTCGCGGTACGGTGTGTCTTGGGTGTGTGTGGTCTGCTGCCGTACGTGCCCCCGTGGACCCGGGTCGCGGCGGCGTGGCTGCGCCAGGTGCACCCGGCGGCAACGCCCCTGCGTTTGTTGGTGCGGGGGGCCGCGGACCGTGTGCTAAATAAGCCGCTCACCCCGGCGGGCAAGCCGTTTGCGCGCCTGCTGAAAGCCATGACTGAACTGCCCGCGGTGAGTCTTGTGGCGCCGCCCGAGCCGGGCGCGTGGGTGAGTCATGTGCCGTTGTGGGCTAACCCGGCGCTGTGTGAGGATGGCCGCACGTGGGAAGTGGCTTTCGCGGATTTGTTCGCTCTGCCGGGACTGGCGTGTGTGGGCCAGCTGGTTGCAGCGCATGACGGCCTGAACGAACTGCGGCAGGCATTGACACGCCCTTGGGCGGAGGGCTCCCGGTTTGGTGATATGTATGTGACTGCTGTGTGGCGGCGGGTGCTGCACGCGGGCGCGCCTGCCGTCGCCCCTGCCGGGGCCGGCGTCGCCTCAAGAGGCGGCCGACCGGTTTGCGGCGGCGGTGGCCCTTCTTCCCGCTGGCTGGGCTGCCGCCGCGCGTGCAGCCCAGCTGGCTCGGGGGCCTGCCGCCGCGCTGCCGCTCCCGGTGGCCGACGTCGTGAGTGCTACGGCGGAGTCGGTGCAACGGGTGGTGCGGGGGCTTGGATGGCTGCAGTGCGGGGGGCCGCCCATCATGCTCACTGCCTACACGGTGAAGGCGGGGACCGTGCTGCAAATGGCTCCACAGTTAGCCGCCCTGAAGGCTAAGCATTTGCAATATGTGTGCGATGCGGGTGTGTCGGGGTGGGGGCTGCCCTGGCGGCGGGGGCCTTCATGTGCACCTTGGCCCGCTTGTGGTCGCTGAAATGGGAGAATCATCATAAGGAAGCACTGTGGCGTGTGGCCGCCAACGCTTGCTGGGCGTTTCCACGACATGCTAGCGAGCGGGCGCGAGGCGTTGCTGTTGACCCGTGTTGGGCGTGTGGGATTGACATGCAGGATGGGGACCGGCGTCACTGCATTGCATGCAAAACCATGGTTTTGGGACTGCACTGTTGCGCTGTCGCTGCGGGAATGTATGGGGATGGCTATGGGTTTCCTGCCGGAGGATGCTCTGAGTGCCTTCTCTCGTGAGGAGTTGTGGTTAGTGCGCCCGCCTGCGGGGCTTGCGCCACCTGTGTGGGATGTGGTGTGTCTCGCTGCTATGTCTGCCCTGGACTTTGGTCGGCAGCGTGTGGTTATGGCCGGGTTGGCGGCGCGAGCGAAGCTGCCGTCGGCCCGGGTGCTGAGCATTGGACTTGCCGTCGTAGCTGACTTCTGGGGTCGTCTCCAGACGTTTGTGAGTTTGGGTATCAGGCCAAAGGGTTGGGACGCTGTGCCGTTTGCGCATCCTTTCATGTCTCGGGCTGTTGGTGACGGCATGGTTTTGCGCTTGCCGTATGACGCTGATTCCCCGCCTCCCTCGCCGTGAGAGGTTGTGCGTGGTTGGTGGCTTTGTGTGTGGGCAGGATGCACGTGTGGGCGACCGTTCTAGTACCTGGACGCTTGCGCCTTGGTTAGTGCGTGCGCTGTGCGTGTGTCCTGCGGCCTAGACGTGGCATTTCGCCTGCGTATCATGGACTTTCTCGTGCCCTTCGCAGACAGTTTTGCCGACGGCCCGGTCCCCGATATGGCCGGTCGTTGCCAGGGGAGGCTCCCCTGGTCGTTGCGCCCCCGGACGACTTCGTTGCATGTGGGCCGGCCGTGAGCAGAAAGGGACTTGCAGCAACCCGATCCGCTGTTGTTGCCGGAACAGCGGCTGCCATGTAAAGATGCACATCAACGACTACGAGGTCGTCTGCCCGTTGTGCTCCGGCTTCTTCTCCAGCCCGTCATGCCGACTATACAACCACCCTTGTCCCTTGAAGAAGGATGCCGCGCAGCGTGAGGAGCTGGCGCTCCGCCTGGCGGAGCAGCGGCCCCTGGTCATACCGCTAGCCCCAGCGGTGGCGCAGGGCCCAGGACCCATAGAGGCCGCGGTAGCCAGACGCGTTTACAGCACGCACAACGCCTCGTGCAAAATGGAGGTGGCGACTACGGCGGCCTGCATTTTGACCCTTGTAGGCGGCCGCGACGGCTGGGACCGGCTGCTAAAGGCACCCCAAATCGATGCCGGCGAAGCGTGCAGCGTCTGCGGCCACCGGGTTGTGATCGTGGGCTACAGGTATCAGGTCTGCCAGCAGCAGCAGCAGCAGCAGCAGAGCGGCCTGGACCCGCGAGTGACCCTGTGTGGCCCTTGCGGCACCTGGCAGCTCCTGTGGCACAGGCAAGCCCAGGCCGGGGCGGCAGCCGCAGCGGCGGAGGCGGCGGCGGCGGAGGGCTTGGCGGCAGCAGCAGTGGCGGAGGGGGTGGAGGCGGCGGAGGGCTTGGCGGCAGCAGCAGTGGCGGAGGAGGCGGCGGCGGAGGGCTTGGCGGCAGCAGCAGTGGCGGAGGGGGTGGAGGCGGCGGAGGGCTTGGCGGCAGCAGCAGCCGTGGCAGAAGGAGCCGCCACAGCAGTGGGTGTAGCGGCGGCGCAGCGCCACCGCGGCCTGGCGCTGCGCTCGCTGGTCGCCCAAGCGCAGCCGGGCGTCAGCCCGGTGCCCGTGTGCGCACTGAACCTATACCAGAAGCCGCTGGTGACGGAAGTGCTGCGTGAAGCCACGTTGCCGGGACAACAGGCGCGCGTGACCCCGCTGCACGCGGAGAAGCCGACGTGTGTGCAGCTGCAGGCGTTCCTGGAGTGGCGCGGCATCGCCGACATCCACCCGGCCCCGCTGTGGTCGGCGGTCAAGGGCAAGCGTACAGCGGCGCAGCGTGACGGCGTCGGCACTGATGGCGATGGAGCCAGCGCGGCGGTGAGGCCCGGCACCCATGTGGCACCCATGTGTCGGTCTGTATGTCTGCCTGCACTCATCACGTCCCGTGCCTCCCCAAACGTGCCTCCCCAAACGTGCCTCCCCAAACGTGCCTCCCCAAACGTGCATCGCAGGGCGGGCCGCCCGTTCATGACCTCGAGACCGAGTTGAAACTATTCAGCGCCGTCACGGCCAGCGAGCGGCAAAAGGCGACAGCGCTGCTGGCGGCGGCGGGCGAGCGGCCAACTGAGCTGATGTTGGAGCCCGACCAGACGTACCACGTGCTCCACACCATCCCGCGCTCAGCCACCGCCTCGCAGGATTCAATTATGCTCCGCCTGCACCGGCAGCTGGCTTCGCCAAGCGAGCTGCTGAGCGCGCCCGACGTGCAGCTGCGGATGATGAACGCGTCCATCATCATTGTGGGAACGCGGGCATTCGTGCCCCCCACGCCCGCGGCGGCGGCGGCTGCTGCCGCGGCGGCGGCGGCCAAGGCGGCCCAGGCGGGTCACAGCCGGCCGCGGCGAAGCAGAACGTCCGCAACGGCAGCGGCAACGGTGGCAGCGGACGCCACGGCGGCAGCGGACGCCACGACGGCAGCAACGGCGGCAGCAACGGCGGCAGCAACGGCGGCGGCAACGGCGGCAGCGGACGCCACGGCGAGCAGCAGGACCGCGACGCGGCGGCCGCGGCAGCCCGCGTCTCCCGCCGACTATGCGCCGCTGCTGTCGCCACTCAAGGGTGGCGTCTCCCCTATGCACCTGGGCCCCATCCGCGCGTTCAATATGGCACTGGCGCCGTCGTGCCTCGGGGGCGAGGCGGCCAACACTGTGCTGGCGCGCTGGGTCTTCGTGTCGCCGGCGGCGCTGGGCACGGCGCTGCAGCTGGTGTACGACCTGCTGCAGACGGCGGAGACGGCGAGCGGGGTGACGCACTTCGTGCACCTGTTCCACATCCAGGCCACGGGGCAGAACCGCCCGTACTTCACGGACGAGGGCGTGGCGTGGCTGATAGAGCAGGGGGGCCTGGTGGTCGGCCGGGACATCCTCGTGCTGGACCAGAGACACGGCGACGTGGTGACGGTGCCGCCGGGCTGGGCGCACCAGGTGACCAACCTCAAGACCTGCATCAAGCTGGCGTTCGACCACCATGACCTGCTCGAGGTGGCGGCGCACTACGAGCTGCTCCACCTGGTCCGCCAGACCGACGCTGGCCTGCAGGCCGACGCCGCCGTCACCGCCACGGCCATGCTGCTGGCGGACACGCCGCAGGTGGAGCAGACCATGCTGGACGCGCTGCGCACTCTGGAGCATGACTGAGGCCGCCGGGTGGAGGGTGCGGGGTGAAGGAAGGCGCAGGGTGGTGACCGACATGGGCTGAGGCTGGCGTACGGGGTGCCTGACAGTTGCATCAGGTGTCGCCTGTGATGGCCGGGCCGCGCTCAGGTTGCGTGCGTGCGTGCCACCAGATGAGCGCATCTTGCCTTGTCGTGTCTTGTTTTGTCTTGTCTTGTGCTCTTTGAACAGACGAATGTCAGCTGGCGGATTGATGGGGGTGCCTGGATGACAGGTGCCGTCATCGGGCGTCGTGTCGACTTGGCTGTGATGGCTGGCTGTGTGATGGCTGGCTGCTCGGGTGCAGGATGTCAACTCTAGCTCCTGTCGTGCGCCGGCAACGGCGCGTGTCGTTCACAGACAAACACTGCCTGGGTATGAGTAATGGGGCAGTTAACGGCGTGTGAACTTAAGTGTGGGAAGCAACCCAGCGGTTGAGAACTGGCGAACTGTCGGTGCGTGGGTTGTGTGAACTACGTCCCGGTGTCTGTTTAGTTGTAGCCGTGTGGCGGTGCTGTTCCTCTGGCTCTGGCGTCACCTTCGCCTGCGCTGCGCAGGGCGAAGGCTCGTTGGCTCGTGTTGGAGGCGTTGGGCAGCTGGTCATGCGGGCGCTGAGCCGAGCTGAGCTGAGGAGGAGCTGCGTTGGTGGTCTGTTTGCCGTGGTGCTTTACATGTGTGTGCTCAGAGGAGCTTTGGGGTCCAGGTTTCGTAGACGGGCGGTTGGCTTGCCCTGCTGGGTGGCGAGCGTGGGGTGTCAGGCAACACCGGCCCTGGCCTGGTGTTGCGGTGTTGCTCTCTCTCTCTCTCTAGCTTTGTGAAAGCATCGGAGTGATCTCGACTGCTGTCTCAGACTCAATACCTGGGCTGGGACCGGGCTGCGGGGCGCGTTCATGCAACCAAACTCAACCACGGGGCATCAGTTACCACTTCAGCCCCCGGTGGCAGCCCTAGAGCAAAACATGGCTGGGGCGTGACACCCCTGACTGAGCAGAAGTTGTGGCAGCTAACACCCATCACCCCCGTCTGGTTGATGACAGCCTGTTGGTAATTTGGGTTATTGGGCAGCACTGCCGGTGAGGTGGTAGCTGCGGTCCGATCTTGGGGCCCTGGGAAGTTAGCGAGGCGCCTGCCCTGATCAGGCTGAAGTGATGCCTCCTTGTCTGCCCGCCTGTAGCGCCTCCCCAACTGCCAGCACGGCATTGTGTAGGTTCACGGACCATCGGGAAGACTTGAGCCCCGACCAAGCGCGTTGCTGTTAACTACACATGCGCAATATATACCCAGACTATCGAAGGTGCCATGCAGCGTAGCTGCACAGTATTTAATGCAGCCGACCCTTCGTTGCCGACTGCGGCTTTTGGCCGTCAACCGCTCGCTGGGTCCGCAACCCTTCAGCGACTCTCTGCTCAAACTGCCTCCTACTCGTCACCCCAATTTTGTATTCCAAACAGAACACCAAATGCAATGCTTCGGGCCCTTGTCTTCGCCACCGGCTCGTCTGTCGTCTTTTGCCGACAGCTTACCGCACCGTTCCTCTACTCGCTTGCTTCTTGTTAACCATTAAGATAGTTTAACACAACCAATCAATCTTCAAACGGCCGGCGTACTGTCAGCCCTTTCACTCGCCGTCTGCTTCGCGGAATCCAGAATTCGCCTTGTCTCTCACGCCGTTGCTTGGTGCACTCCATCTGTATTTATCCCGCCCATCCAACTTGATCGTAAATATAGTACACGCCTCGCGTCCCAGGTTGGACCGACGTTGCGTGTGCCGCGTGCTGCCGCGGCGTCACGCCTTCGCCCATCCCGATCTCCCCGTGTTCCCCGCGTTGGAACCCCAGCACGCACTTGCATGTTAGTCCGTAACAGTTTTAGCGGGCTACGCGGCTGGCGAGGGCTTGTACAAAACATGTACTGGCGCTGACAGGAGGTGCCGCGTGCTTTGCACCTACAGCTGTCGGTTCGCCCCCACCTACGCCGCGCGCCCCAGTGCGGCCCCTTCGGCACCGAGTGGCGCCAGCCGGGTAGACCCGCACCTTTAAACATACCGTGATCCAGCCCCTGACGCCCTTATCAGACGCAGATCCCTTCCCTTCCTTTGATGCGGGCTCCATGAAATGCTGCCCTGAAGTGGCCCACTCCACTGGCCGTGCAAACCACAAATAACGCCCTACAGCTATTCCCTTGGGGTTGCCCACACAACAGTTGCGATGTCCCTTTACCACGATCTCGTCATAAGCAGTCTCTGAAGTGCCATCCCATCCAAAACCCCCGCTTATCACCACATACTGGTTCTAGAACTTCCATAGCAAACATGCATCCTTAGTCCGCTGCACAGTACCACCTCCTCAGCCGGAAAAGCCGGTGGCCCTATCACGAGAAACTACCGGTATGGCATCAATCACGCGCGGCCCGATGTGCGCCATCCACAATGCCACATACAGTGCACTGCGCACTGCGCGTTACCGTACGTGCTGCCGACAGTGCCTCAGCAGCTGGCCCCCGTGCAGTGCCTCAGCAGCTGGCCCCCGTGCAGTGCCTCAGCAGCTGGCCCCCGTGCAGTCGCCGCCTCCGTCATTAATAGCTCTTCATCTGATGAGCGATGCCGTGGCCTGGACACGGAGCCGTGGACATGCGCCACCTGCCTGTGGCAGCTAACCAGGTCGCTTGACCGCCCACCGACTGCACATCAGCAGCTGCACTCCACACAGCGACCGGCCCCGTTATTTGATGCCGTCGCGCAGAGGAACTCTTCCAGGCCCCGACAGGCCCGGTATCAGTCCTTTCACCACCCCAGAGCTTGGGACGGCTCGCATACTCAATCTCCTCCACATTCACCCCGAAGTTCACTCACTCCAGCCCGGAGCCCACCAGCCATTCGTGCTCCAGTGCCGCCGCCGCCGTGAGCTGGCCAGACAGCAGCTGGGTGGGTTGTAGGGGTTTGGGGATGAGCGCGAACGAAAATGGGAGGATTTGATACGGACATGTTGGAAGCGCAGGCCGTTGGACACCCTATCTAGCGAACCTGCTCCATCGTTGTTCATTATTCCCGGTCACGGGAACATGCTGCAGCAAGGGCCAGCAAGTCAGGCACGCACGCACGCACCTGCCGCCGCAGGTCCCTGCCGCCCTCGTCCAGCGTCACCCCCCCGCACAGCAGCTGCTCCGCCACCATGCGCAGGTCTGAGCGGAACGTGTATTTGCCGCCGGCGTCCAGCGTGCGCTGGCTCCAGTGCTGCAGCGGGTACGGCGCCCCACTGCAGGCAGCCAGCCAACGTCAAACACGCGGATCATCATCCGAGCTCGCACAGAGCTAAATCAGAGCTATATCGGAGCTACACTAGAGCTCGCTCGCCAGTGGGGCTGCGGTGCCAATCTACATATTTGCGAGGGGCACGGTCCATGCTGCTGCAGGCGGTGCGCAGGCGCGTTGTGCCATCTCCCCTGTCGCCACGCCATCTCCCCTCCCCTCCCCTCCCCTCTCCTCCTTCATGCACACCCACCCCTACCTGCAGTCGCAGTCGTGGAGGCCGGCGTGCTCCAGGTCGATCAGCAGCCAGCGCCTCTCGGCGGGCAGGAAGATGACGTTGGGCCACCGCACGTCACGGTGCACAAAGCCTGTGACCGCACGTCGTACGTCGGCCCAAGCAAGCACACAGGCGGGCATGGCCACAAGCACGAAAGAGCGTTCCATGTGCCATGTATGCAGTTGAGGCAAGGTACCTGCCGAGGACAGTGGCAGCGTAACACGTCGGTCTACCTATTACTGACGTCAAAAAGCCCCACGTACCTTCGCTGTGCAGCGCCGCAAGGCCGCGCAGCACGCCGGACACCGCACCCGCGAGAATGCGCAGGTCGGTGGGTGCGCCCTGGCAGGGCACCCCCACCGGCGCCAGGTGCACTGTGTACACGTCATTCAGCAGCTGCGGGCCGGCGTGCCCCTCGATGTTGTACACCTGGATGATGTTGCGCCGGTGCTCCGGCTTCGACATCTTGCTGTACACGTCCTGCAGCACCTCAAAGCTGGCGAACGGCGCCTGCTCGGTTGCGAAGCTGGCGATGGACTTGCGGACGAAGCCTGCTTGCATTGGGGTGGGCGCGTTTTGGGATGGCTGAAGTCCGTATCAAGGCGCGCGCTTTCCCTTCACTTCGCGGCATGCCATCAACAGCAGAGCCAACAGCATCTATCATCAGAACCATGCACGAGGACAGAATGAAAGCACCACGACCCGCACCAACAGCCAAGGGGCTATGCACTCGTGCGTACCTGGCAGGAGGCAGTAGGTGCGCAGGCCGTCCGGCGAGCGCGTGACATGCCCGGACTCCAGGGGCACGGTGGGCGCCTGCGAGGCGTAGCCAGCAAGTAGTCGCCAGATGTTGCACGAGGCAGTCAATGCCCGCAGCCGACCCAGAGCAGTGGTGAGGTCCAGCGCAGCGCTGATCGGCGTGGCCTGCACGCGGTCTCCGTCCGACCTGAAGGCCAAGCAAACACAATAACGCAGCCTCTCAAGTAAAGCCCAGGTCAACAGTGCATTGTTACAAAGCGCATGATACTAGGTGCATGAGATGCAACTGCTACAGGAGATCCTGTCCCGCCCAACAGCTGTAACAACCACACGCTTCATGAACTCACTCCGGCGGCTGGATGCAGAAGAACTGCGTGTGTGCGTGTGTGAGCGGGTCCCGGACAGACATGACAGTCAGCACAAGACGCATGTGTAAAAGCATGCTTCAGCAGGACGTTACATGAGCAAGCACGAAGGCAGCCTATGAGCGAGGCCACGCCCGCCCACCCACCCGCCCGCCCGCCCGCATGCACCTGCAGCAGTGTCCCTGCTGCGGCGAAAGCCAGCATGCAGGGCGGCCGCTTGTCCGGCACCAGCCCCGCTGCCCACGCACTCGACATCTTGGTTGTCAGCTCCTTGATTGCAGCTTCAAGCTGCCGCGACTGGGCCTTTTCCTCGCCCTTGAGGACCAGTGCTCCGTTGACCCAGCACAGGAAGTCAGGTCGCAAGCTCTTGACTGCACATCAACATACAGCACATGGGCCAGCCGCTATGGATGGCGTGCGTTATCAAAGTACTTGTGCGGAGACTGCGCAGGGTAGGTTAACACACGCGCAAACGCAGAAAGCGACCGACCACTCACTTGTCGCCTCGCTTGCGTCCGTCGTGTTGCGGTCCATATGAATGTGCATCAGATCCGGCAGGTGCCCGGCGATGAGCCGCAGCGTGTCCTCCACCACGACAGAGGTGGTTTTCGCAGTGTACATCTCAGACCCGACACACGGCTTCATGCCCAGCACGACATTCCGCACGTGCGAAGACAGGTCCTCCGCGCTTGCAGCCTGCCACAAGAAAGTGTACACGCGCGAGAACGCACGAGAAAGTTGCAGGCCCGTAAACTTGAGCTAGCAAGGCCAGCCCTTTGCCGCACCCAACAGCACCCACCGCAGCAGAGGCAGCGGTCGACACCAGCGGCCCCTCCAGCTCGGCATGCTGTTGGAACAGGCGTGCGGCCGCAGGCGCTAGCAGCGGGAGGCCAGGGGTTATGGTCTCAGCCAGCAAGAGGCGCAGCTGGGCAGCGGAACCCCACAGTTGGTGCGCGTCGAACGCAGGCAGGCAGGCCTTGAGGTACGTGGCCGTCGTGTCCTCTGCGCGATTGGATCCCCAAGGTGGGCTATGGGTTCCCACAAAGTCTCATACAGATGTGGTTACACCCAGATTTGAAGTACGATACTCACTGAGGACCACCGTGGCACCTGTGGCACCGGAAGAAAAAAACGCTCTTGTCAATTGACTGTGTTTAGTTCCTCCAAAAGCACTCAGACTACGACAGGCTTTAAACGATCGCAATCACACAGTTCCATGTGTCCATGCATGCAGATCGCAAGGCAATCGATGTCGTTGCGACAGTTCGCATGTAACCATCGTGCACAATGCATACGTGGGTCATATGCGTATCACCATAAGCGGCACCAGAGACCGCGTCGCCTGGGCCTGTAACGCATCGAAACGTTCGTGCAAAAATTGCATGAACGTTTCTGCCACCTCCCCTGGGTGCAATCCCCCTGCCCCTCACAAGCCCCACTCACCAGCTCCTGTTGTGCCGGTCGGCGCACCTGCACAACACCAGAGCAATCACAAGGCAATGCATGTAGTCAGCAACGCCAGGGCGGAAGGATGCACACCGCGCATCAAGGGCCGCGAGGCTCCGGCAGATGCCGACAGCCATCGACACTATGAGCCCAGGTCGGTTGGGCAATCGGTCGTGAATCGGTCGGTGTGCCAATAGCGGCAGACATAGATCCCAAGGATGACCGGCATGCCGTATTGCCCTCTTCAAAACAGCAAACACATGCACGTGCTAACCACGGAATCGGGATAGCAGGCGGTGCTTTGTGAAAGAGCAACTCCCACACGCACAGAACACCTGTGCGGACCTCACCTTGAGCGTGGATAATTTGGTCTGCCCGTGCGGGTTTTAGTTTGGCGTCCCGAAGTCCACTATAGCTCGCAGCCTCCAGATCTTCCAACGTCTCGTATCCTGGTTTATCAACCGAGGGGGTAGGAGTGGCGGTAGTGCAAGGGTTAGGAAAGAGAGGAAAAGGTAGCGGGGCGGGTTCACGCAGAGCCCGGCACGGGCGCCAAGCCGTGACCATGCCCCGCCGCAAGCGCCGTGGCGGTGCTACTATGCATCGAATTGATTGAGAGCGGAAAGGAGCAGCATGGACACCAGAGGCAGCAGCGGGTTCTCGCACCGGCCCTGGAAAATCGTTGGAAGACCACAGTGGCTCTTCATGCGTGTAGCGCTTGGGCTTTCACGCACCACAGCAGAAGCGTATATATCAACCGAGGATTCACTCGGCGAGCGAAAACAGACATCTTACCACCGTCCCACAGCAGGCGCAGATCCTCCTCGGTGAAACGGCTAGCTCCAACAGGCCCGAGCCATTCTTTTAAAATCACACGCAGGCCGAGCCAAGCCATAACATAGGCTCTAATAAGCTGTAGGAACGCGAGGAAGTACCAAATTGCTCTTTTGGATGGAACGACTCCCAGACTGTAGGGTCACAGTCCTGTTGCCGTAAAGAGAAATGTTTTCAGATAGCCCCTTGAGAGTCTCTTGAACGCGTGCCTCAAACCATAGACTGATTGGCAGGGATGGGGCGAAATTCATTGGTCGCGAAATTATTTTAGCGCACTGCTCGCCTTGGGCAAATGTACTGCTTGTATTTGCTCCCATCACACACCTCACCAAGAGGTCCCCTTCCCCAATCACGACAAGCAACATGTCAGCAGCAGGTGTTGTCCCCGTTGGGCTCCCCCAATCATATTAGATGGCTGAGCGCGGCTCAGTTTGAGTCTGGCGCGCATGCCCAAGGATTACATGGCACACAAAGTCCCGTAGGGTGCAGCTGATTCCCAAATGGCAAACAATTGGCAGCGGCAGGGCAAGAGTGCGCGGCTGGTCGAACGCCGGAGTTACTACCGACGAGTTGCTGGCTGGCTGGAAGTTTGCTGACGCGCATTCGGCGCTCTTGGTGAGGTGACAACCGGAGCTCCTGGACGGGTTGCTGGCCCGTGCCCCAGGCACGTGGCATCCGTGCCTTCCTTGAGGTGCTGTGAGGTACATGGGCTGGGTGTATATCAGGAAGTGCTTGCGGTCTGTGAACGCCTTGGCTTGGGCTGGGTTTGTGCCCCGACCGTTGGGCTGTGCGGCGGTGCCGCCGGCCTGCCAAACATTCAACACCTGGACTGGCTTTCGGTATCTCGTGGGTTGCCGCGGCCTTTGCAACTGGATTGTGGGCCAACTGGGTACTGGCCCGCCAAGCATGCAGGGCGGCCGGTGTCGTGTCATTCTGCCGGTTATGAATGTCTCCGCCACCTGTCCCGCCATTAGTGGTGTGACCGGTGGCGGCGCCGTGCAAAGCCGGCAGAATGACACGACAGGGCCGGGGCACGCCAACCAGCGCGGCACGCGCCTTCCCAGCCGGCGCCGTGCGCAACTAGCCCTTCCCAGCCGCGCCGCGCACCAACAGCCAGCCCCGCGCGCTCAGCCGCAGCGTCAGCCGCAGCTTCCCAGCCGGCCGCCCTCACAAACACCCGCTCCCACTCGTGCAGCTACCCAACTCGCGTCAGCTACTGTGCTCGTCACCCCAGGCAGGCAGCTTCCCAACCGTCAGCGCACCCAACTGTCAGCTCCGTGTCGTGCAGCTGCCCAACTACCGCCCAGACTCCTGTACGGCTGAGGGGGGTGGGGGTGCCGTACACGAGTTAGTTGGGCGTTAGTTGGAGCTGTCCCAGGATGAAGGTTTATCTATTTTTCGCGTCGTGCGCGTGTCGCTACCCCCACGGCTTGACCACCACACGCCCCACCACCACAACACCCCACACCGCCGACACCATCAACATTACAGGACAGCGCTGACGGCGGCAGCGGCCCGGGCTTTGAGGACGTCCGCCGCGCACGAGAGAGCCTGCGGGACAGCATTGAGCGCATGATGCGCCGCGCACAGAAGCAGCAGCAGCAGCAGCAGCAGTTCGCGTGAGAGCTACGTGCGGCAGGCTGCGACGATGCCGTTATGTATGTTTGGAGGCGGCAAGAGAAGGAGGCAGATTGCGTTTCCATATTGAGTTGATACCGCGGTTGCGTCGTGGGGCCTGGCTGGCAAACTAACATCAGGTTGGCGAGGTTTCGGCGGGTTCAAAGTGTGCTGCTTGTTTGTTGCTTGTGCGGCTTGGGGTACGGCTTGATGAGGTCCGCGGCGGGAAACCATGCATGCTTTTGCTCTCCACACCACCGGCCTCGAGTGGACTGCTGCTGCTTCTGGCTGGTTGCGTCTGGCTACTGCTAAGATTAGGGCCGGGCGGGGCGTCTGGGCAGCAACCGCAGGGGCCGTTTCGGCAGTTCGGTAGCCGGGGACCGAACTTGGAAGTACGGTAAGACTGCAACCCGCCGGAACCCGCCGTGGCGAAGGCGCTCCCGCGGCGATTATCCAGAGGCCCCCACGCACCCGCCAGGCATTATCGTAAGCAAGCAAGCAGCCAAGCACAGGGCAGTGTGACTGTGTGAGTGTGTGTGCTGGGGGGGGGCATGAAGTGCTGCGGGCTAGGCTGCGGGCCGCGGTGACGTATGCAGGCGTGTTGTGTGTATGATAGATGTGTGTGTGTGGCTGATGTGCGAGGTGGTTGCGGAGTTTTGTTGGTTGACAGCTAGCTGCGGAGCTGCCTGTGGCGCTAGGAAATCATGGAGGCCGTGTTGCATTCTTTTCGTCCGTAGTTGCCGCTTCCAAGACACGCACAGTGGACGTGCCGGCACGGCGGGCACACGAATTTCTGTGTTTGCCAGTAATAATAACATCTGCGGTATCGTAATGTGCTAGTTGAGCTGTCCCCAGCACCGTGCAAAGCAGCGCCTCTCTCAATTCACACTTCCGTTACAAGCAGGGCTTGCGCATGCATGACCGGCACCGGGCGTGTAAGGCTGGCGACCGCGCGTGCACCCAGCCGCACCGTATCGCCAGTGGCCTCAGCGGCCTCAGCGGCCGGGCCCTACCTCCGCCCCCCCTCCTCCATTGCGCTGCTACCAAGGGCCCAACAGATGCTGCCGTCGGCTGTTTCGACTCCTTCTCCGCAGTCCACAACTACCAGGAGCCATCCCTCAACCAGGTAATGCAATCGCCGCCTTTGAGCGCCGCGCCGCATCACGCGTGTACTTCCGCGCAGGCGCGTGCACGTGCCCCAATCCCATTCCTAATACCCCCCTCCCTCAAAAGTGCACGCATACAGTGCTATCGTCATACCAGATGAAGCAAGAACTTGAATAACAACAATAGTGATTGCGCTCGCCACATGCCATGCGCGGCGTGCAGCAACTGAGAAGCATCGTCACCATCACCAATCACCATCACGATCATATCACCATACCACCACTATCACCATATGCAGTGCCTGCCATGCTACCCACAAACACCTGTGGACACCCCTATAAACCCCACGCGTGAGAGCGCGAGCTCTGCATGCAGCGTCTCGCAACTAGCGCCTCCCTTCATCACCACACACGCGATTTCAAGTCAACCAGTAGAGAGCGGCGCGATGCAAGCTGACAACCCGGCCTGAGCCGCGCCGCGCGAGGGCAGCTTCAAATCGCATCATAACATATGCATAGCATCCGTCATCATCACGAGCATTTGCCGAGTGCGCACGTGCGTGACTGTTCCATCCAGCCCTGCGCGTGATTTGAGTACCGTGTGGTGCTGCAATATTGCCAGCGTCGCTCGCACGACAGCAAACTCTTCTTTCATCGAGAACCTCCATCCTAAACAAGGAGGTGGCTGCCTTATGGCAGGAAAAGGGCTGATCCCGGGTCGTTATCAACCCAGCCACCTTGACGCGGGCGCCTACTAAGCACACGCCTCTATGTTGGGGGCCTTTGGCATCCCCGCAAATCCGGACATGGCCGGTTGGGTGGGGTGCACAGTCCGTTTTGCCGACGCACCAGCCACCAGCCACGGACAGGGGTGTTCCTGGGGGGCTTCGCCCCCCCCCTGGAACGCTGCGCTGGGGGGGCTCAGCCCATCCTAAAAAATGCGCGTGTGTTTGCGACTGCTGTTACGAACCACGATACCGAGTACCCGCCATTTATCAGCCGCTCATAAGATCCACATCCCCAGCACTCCACCCGTTCTCCCACGCCCTCGCCACGCAAGCAACCTGGTGTTCTCCAGGTTGGTTTCGGGCGCATCCTTTCTGGTAGTCCCAAGCAACGCCCGGCCGCCGTCGCCCAGCCCAGCCATCCCAATACAGCAGCCGCTTTCTGTCAGCCAGCCATGGGCGCGACCGTCCACAGCGTTTATCGTCGGTTACGAGGTAACATGTGAATTCGCAACTTGCGCTACTGACTGCCTACTCTCGTGCCGCCTGCAAGCCCACTCCGCCGTCCGCTCTGGTCTACGTACGCATTCGTTCCCACCACACTCGTCATTAAGCAGTTAACCGGCCGTGCTAAGCCAAACTACTTCCGTTGTTGCCCCAGGAACGACAAGTCCTTCATCCTCACCCCTGGCCGTCATTCCAAACTTTCCGGGTGACTAACCCTCTGGTTCAAGGTAGGCATGCACAAATCCACTTTCACACCACACAGCCGTGCAGCAAGGAAGTGTACTCATGGACACGCTCATGCGGTCGCATTTGACGCAGCGGCGAGCTCTCTTGGGAGCTCACGGAAAAGCAGCATAGCCGCATAGCAGCATGACTGCATGAGGCATGTTATGCCCGATTGCCCCTGTCACTCATCTATCCCTGGCCACCGTACTTTGCTGAGGTGCGCTCGGCCCGAGACACAGAAGCAAGTTTCACTTTTGCCCCGCGACCTCGACAATTGCGCACGCATCATGATCCATCCACGAACAATCAGCAGCTATTCTACTGCCGCACAATATGAGACATGAGGCATGGCCAAAGTAAGCATGCCGCGTTAAGTCATCCTGGCCCAGCCAGCCAGCCAGCCAGCCAGCCAGCCAGGCGTTCTGATATTGCCGGCGTTCAGCCAACACCAGAACGCCGACATGTGCGACAATGTACATACGCAGCTTTGCAGTCCTGCAGACATCTATCTTATTGTTCACCAGCGCGCCGGTCTTCATATGGGCGGTCGAATCGGCTTTGCTTTTGGTCCTTGCAAGTCGTTTGTGCCAATGTGAAGGTCTTCTTGCACGGCTGCTTTGGAGCACGCCAGGTGTAAAGCTATCGGCATTCACCTTGCAATGCTTCTTCTTGAACGCTCACCAACGCTCACCAACTCAGCTGCTGGCCGGCAGTGCTGGCCTTCGTACCACTGCCGCTGCCGCCGCCGCCGCAATGACAGCCCCTGCTACTGCCGCCGCCGCCGCCGCTGCTGCTACTGCCACAGCCGCTGCAGCTGCTACTGCTGCGCTGCTGGTGTACACGAGTCGCCTGACTCGTCCGCGACAAGAACCGTCACCACCGCGGAATCCACGGCAGTAGCAGCAGCAGCAGCCGCCGCCGCCGCCGGACTTGCGGTGGCAGTAGCAGGCGCTACAGAGGGAGCAGCAGACGCAGCAGCACCAGCAGCGCCCGTAGCAGGTGCCGAGGGCGCCGCCTGGCAGGTCGCTGGTGTGGGTGCGCTGGCCGCGGTGCGTATCTGAACTGCCGCCGGGCTGCCCGAGACCACGCCGCCGCCGCCGCCGCCGCCGCCGCCGCCAGTGGCGGCACCGGCGCTGGCTGCCGTGAGCAAACCGTTGGCAGCGGAGCCGCCGTTCTGAGTAGTGGCGGCCGCTGCTGTCGCCGGCGCCGCCGGAGGCGCGCCGGCACCGCTGCTGCTTGCATGCGGCGGCGGCGGCGCCGCCGCCGCCCCGCGCGCCGCCTCCGCGGCTTTGGCGTCCACGGCCTTCCAGTGGTGGTAGTTGTGCAGGAAGTGGTGCATGAGCGGCGCGGCGCCGGGGAAGGCGGCGCACAGGGCGTGGCAGAGCGGCAGCGCCACGAACTCGTAGAAGCCCACTGCAGGGCACACGCGGAGGGCGGCAGCAGCAGTCAGCACACGCATGCACAACATAAGCTACCGTGTTACTACCCGCTCGCTTGGCGGCATTTGCATTGTTGTTGTCGGTCCTTGCAAAAGAAGCGACCGTGCGCAGCGCGGACGTGCGCTCAACACGCAAGGTCTTGTCCGGTCCAGTCCAGCCCTCACCCTGGCTAACCTTTTCCCGAGTAAATCGCAATAGTATGACCGAGCCTGTCACCTCACTCCCATTACAGCTAGCTAGAATTCGGACCTGGACCCACCCTGGCTCTTGCTGACGCCCTGCTTGGTGCGGTCGAACAGGGGGCTGATGGGCAGGCCCCGCGCCTGCTCCCTGTCGCCCTGGCTGAAGAACTCCTCCTCCAGCACGCCCAGCCAGCGGCAGTGCACCGGCAGCTCCTCGCCCAGGTGCCCGATGTCAGCCACCTTGAGCGCGATCTAGTGGGGTTGTGTGTGTGTGTGTGTGTGTGTGTGTGGGGGCGGTCGGGCGTGTGTGTGCGTGAGAGAGAGAGAGTGTGTGTGTGTGTGTGTGTGCGTGTGTGTGCGTGAGAGTGTGAGCGAGCGTAAGGGAAGGGAGTACAAGGTAGTGTGTGTGTGTGCCCGCGCGCGCGGTGATGGGAATCCATGGCGAGTGGCAGGGAGGCAGGCAGGCGGGCAGGCAGGCAGGCAGGTAAGTAAGGGGTGCGGCTCGGCGCCGCAACACGTGCGGTGAGGGCAAGAAGCCCATCCATGCCCGGACGGGCGGGCGGGTGGCCGCACCTGTAGGCTCAGCATCCTCTCGGCGTCGTCCAGGGGCTTGGGCGCCGCCGGCTCCGGCCCTGCCGCCGCCCCTGCTGCTGCAGACCCCCCACCCGGAGAGATGCCGTTGCCTTGGTGGTGGTCCTCGCTCCTGTGCGGACGGAACACACACGGTGGTAGCGACACGTGGCACACACACAATCCGTGCCAGATTACTGCAGCACCCGTAGCAACACGTGCGGGTCCTAGCAGCCGCAAAACACGACAAACGCGACACCACACGTACAAAAAAACCACAGCATACGCAGCCCAGCTTACGTGTGCATGCGCGTGCGTCCTCCCCCGCTGCCCGCCCCCGCCGCTGCGCCGCCGCTGTGTCCGCCTCCGCCCGACGTCAGGCCGCCGGCCCCTGCTGCCCCTCCGCCGCCTCCACCGCTGGCGCCCCCTGCTGCCGCCCCCGCAGCACCTCCCCCTCCCCCTCCGTGGTGATAGTGGTGGGAGCCCTGGACGTAGCTGGCCAGTCGGTGCGTGGTGTTGAAGTGGGACAGGATGGCGAAGTGCTGTTTCATGTCGGTGCCCAGAACCATCTCGATGACCTGTGTGTGTGTGTGTGTGTGTGTGTGTGTGTGTGTGAAGGGAGCAAAAGGGAGTTAGTTTAGGAAGTGAAAAATGTGTGTGTGTGTAGGTCCGACGTGTTCTACTGCGTGCTGTTGCACCTGTGCAATGGTGGCGCTGCACGGACGAAACAGCGAGCGTCGAGCGACATGAACGTGTAGGCTGGATATCAATAGCACGCACACCACCCCCTTTGCCGCAGTCAATGAAGCAAACAAGCGCCCGCCAAGGCACGCCGCCGCCGCCGCAGCCGCCGCCGCACCTGCTTCCTGAACGCCGCGCGCTCCGGCGGCGGCAGTCCCGCGGTGATGTCCAGCTCGGGCCGCTCCGCCAGCAGCGCAAAGGCGCTGGCGGCGTGGTGGTTCTCCAGCGGCGAGCCTGCGTGTACGAGTGGCAGTGTGTATGCGTGTGTGTGTGTGTGTGTGTGTGTTTGTGTGTGTGTGTGTGTGTGTGTGTGTGTGTGTGTGTGTGTGTTCAAGAGCACAAGGAAAACATAGCGCAAAGACAGTGTGTGTGTGTGTGTGTGTGTGTGTGTGCGTGTGCGTGTGCGTGTGCGTGTGCGTGTACGCGGGCGTTGTGGCGTGAAGGGGGAAAACAAGAGGTAAGCTAGGGCCACTGGGGGGCTCAGGGCGCACTCGCTCAAGTGGGACTGTGTGCGAGCGACACTGGAAATGGGACGAAGAAAAGCACAGCATACAGCCCCAATAGCACCTCAGTTCCCACCCACAGAACCGACTACTGCTTGCAAGCCCCTCGCCATTTTCCCGCTCCCACGCTCCGCTGGTTTGGCTTGGTCTGGTTTAGTTTGGGCTGGTATTTACAACCCCACAACCCCACCCCAAAACACCACTCGGGCCACTCACGGTCGTTGTATCTGAGCGCCAGTGGGTCGTGTGTGGCGATGAGGAAGTCGTTGGTGAGACCGGGGTGGCCGTGATCGTGCACAATCTGTGTGTGTGTGTGTGTGTGCGTGTGTGCATGGTGTCAGGGAAACACACAAAGTTAGAATGGAAAAACATAAAAGGGCGCAGGGCCAGCACCGTGCCTGCGCCGGTGAGGGCGGCGCTAGCAAACGGCATGGCGCGAACGCACGCGCATGTGCGTAGACGGTACGCTACAACCCGGTGAAGCCCGAATTATCCAAATAATACAAGCATGCGGAACGCTGCAACAAACCCATAGCCTAAGCGCAAACCCATAGCCTTCGGCCCCTTCGCTTGACTTGCACATGGCGACCAACCCCAAAAGCCCTCACCGCCGCGAAGTAGGACGCCAGCAGTCCCAGCTTGTCCATGTAGTGCGCCTGAGAGCAGGCGAGCAGGTGAGCACGCACGTGGGCACGTGGGCAGGTAGGCACGTAGGCACGTAGGCGCAAGCCGCGGCGGCGGGGCCGGCCATTCATGTCAGCAGCCGCCGCCAGTTGTAATTAAGCGGACAGAGCCCGAGCCCCGTCCGTGTGCCCGCTCGCCTCCCGCCCTCCAGATCCCCGTGCCGGCCCCACCCACCCACCCATCCACCCAGGCACCTCTCCACCTGCCACCCCTCCCCTTCCACCAAAAGTATTCTCGCTTGCACCTGTCGCCTCCGCCTGTGCTCCTCCAGTTTGGCTTGGTTTGCTTTTGTTCGGGCTGGCATTTACAACCCCCCTCTCCTCCCCCCCCCCGCTGCTCAGCCCCACGCACCTGCAGCTGCGCCCCATGCACCAGCACGTGCAGTGTCTGCAGCACGTCGGCGGCGTGGCAGGCGTTGTGGTAGGGCTGGTCCAGGTAGCCCGACTCCACGGCGCGCAGCAGCCTGTGTGGGTGTATTTGGGGGGGGGCGGGAGGGGGAGGGGAAGGCGGGAGGGGGTTACATTCATGATTAGGTGGGGGGCAGGGGAGGCGCTAGGCGGTGGGTAGGGGGCGGGAGGCGGGAGGGCGCAAGGGGCAGAGGGGATGCAGATGTGTGTGTGTGTGTGTGTGTGTGTGTGTGTGTGTGTGTGTGTGTGCGTGTTGTGTGCACGCGGCTCGCCCACCCCACCGCCTCGCCCTGCCTCACCGGGCCATGGTGACAGGCTTGATGCGGAAGTGGTCCAGCAGGCCCTCCCTGTGCAGTGGGGTGGGTGGGTGGGTGGGGGGAAGGGGTGCCAGGATGCTTGGAAAAGGGTGCACTGAAGACTGGGGGAGGACAGGCGGGTGTGGGAGGGACAAGTGAGCAGATGTGCTGCAGAGGAGGTTTGGCGATGAGCGGGGAAGGCGTCCACGGACGCGGGGGAGAGGGTGGTCGTTCATGTGGAGAACGGAGTGCTTAAAGTATCAAGTGCAAAAGTCACGTCCAGTTGGGGGAGGCGCTACGTCGCGGCATGCGCCCTCGCACCTGCACCCCCCTGTGAGGCCCCCCCCCTCCCCGCCTAACCTCTGCAGCAGGTAGAAGCCCAGTGCCGACAACGCGTGGCCGTGTGTGGCCTCGTGCAGCGCCCAGGTGTTGAACTGCCAGCCGTCCGACAGCGACAGCAGCCGCTCCACCTGCGGGGTGGTGGTGGTGGTGGTGGTGAGGCGGGTGGGTTGTAAATACCAGCCCAACCTAAACCGAACCAAGCTAAACTAGCGGTGGGTGCGGGGAGGGACGCAGGTAGTAAGGACTGAGGGGAGCGCGCACAATGCAGGCAGGCACAGAGCGAACGTAAGCCTTGAACGCCGCCGCACATACAACAGCCATAGTCCACAAGCCAGCACAGACGCAATCACGCAATGCTTTCCTTTCAACACAAACACGCTTGCTAGCTGCCGCAGTTTCGCCCAAGACCAGCAACCACCCCAGGACACAGCACACAGCAGTTCGCACCTCCTCGATCACCGGCGGCGGCGGCGGCGGCACCGGCGGCGGCACCGGCGGCGGAGACGGCGGCGTCCGCGGCCGCTGGCGTGGCGAATCCGTCGCTGACACCGCCGCCACCAGCGTAAGCACGCCCGGCAGCGGCGGCGCCGCCAATGCAGCCGCCGCCGCTGCCGCCGCCGCCGCCTTTGCAGTCGGCGAGGAAACCGACACCAGCCCCAGCGTCGTCGCAAGGCGTGTCCTCAGGTTTGCCACGCCGCCGCCGCTCGTACTGACGACTGCCGGCGCCACCTCCATCGCCATCGTGGACGCCGCCAGGCCGTTACCAACGCCGCCGCCACCACCGCCGCCGCCTAGACCTAGATTAGAAATCTGCGAGTTCACCGCCGCCGCCACCGGAGGATCCCTCGACCCGCTGCTGTTGAGTCGGTGCAAGGCCTGTCGGTCACCGACCTGGGCGGCGAGCGAGGCCGCCGCGGTGCGAAGCGGCCCGCCGCCGCCGCCGCCGCCGCCGCCGCCGCCGCCGCCGCCGCCGCCTTGGCTGTCTGCCAGCGCGCTGCCCGACCTAGCGGGCGGCTGCAGCTGCTGCTGCATCTGCTGCTGTAGGTGCTGCTGGTGGTGGCCGGGATCGGGGGTGGCAGACAACGGCGACGGCTGACACGGATGAGCAGCCACCAGCAGGTTGGAGTGCGCCGCCATGCCGCCGCCGCCGCATCCACCGCCGCCGGCGCCGCCCTCCCGCGCCGCCGCCGCCGCCGCCGCTCCCTCCATGCCGACTAGGTCGTTGGTGGACCCAAACGTCCCCGTGCCCCGCCCACGCAGTCCCAGGCGGAGCGAGCCGCCCACGTCACGAATCAATGTGCTCTTGCGTTTGGCACCTGATGAGCCGCCGCCGCCGCCGCCGCCGCCGCCGCCGCCGCCGCCGCCGCCGCTGATGGCTGCACCGCCAGCCGGCGGCGCCGCCGCGCCCACCAGACCACCCGTGGAGAGCGTCGGCATCAGCAGCGGCGAAGGCAGCGACGGCTGCAGCGGCAACACACCATTCGTGCCGCCGCCGCCGCCACCGGTGCTGTACCCTGCCGCCTCAAGCAACAGCAGGTCGCGTTCAAACGGCAACGGCCCAGACGCAGCCGCGCCCGCACCCACACCCGCACCCGCGCCGCCCCCCGTCTTGAGGCGCTTGAGACCCTGCACCAGACCCGCCGGCAGCTGCGGCGGCGGCGGCGGCGGCGGCACCACTGGCGGCGGCGCCGACGGCGAGGTCGGCAGCGCGCTGCATGCCTGGCGGCCCAGCGGCAGTATCTCGTCCTCCTCCAACGCATCCAACAACGCAGGACACGTCAGCCGCGGCGCTTGCGACGCGCCGCCAGCGCCGCCCGCGACCGATGCCGGCGCCGGCGCCGCCGCCGCCGCCGCCGCCGCGCCCGACGCCGTCAGCGGCCGCGGCCGCGCCGCCAACGAGTCGGCGGCGCCGCCGGCGCCCGGCGGCGCCAGGATGTACGCGAGCGCGCCCGCCAGCGTGTCGCACGTGACGGACGGCTGGCCCAGGCTGAGCGTGTCTATGAGCGACGCGAGCGCGCTGCCGTCGCCAGTGGCGGCGCCGGCGCCACCGCCGCCGCCAGCGCCGCCGCCGCCGCCGCCATGCAGGCCGCCAAACGCGCCCGCCAGACCCATGTTGGCTAGATCCAAGGTGTCCAAAAGCGGCTGTTCGCCGCCGTCATCACGCGAAAGGTCGCCGCGGCGGCCGGCGGCGGCGCCGCCGCCGGTCCCGCCGCCGTCGTCGTTGCCTAGCTGCCGCATCAGAGCTGCCATGACGTCGGTCTGCGCGGGAGGGATGGAAGCGTTACAATGACGATTGGTAGATGGAAATGGTAGACGGTAGACAAACTTGGGGGAGGGAGGGTTGCGAAGTTAGGGCAACGCGAGTAAGGAGGGCCAGCACAGCGAGAAGTCGAGCCGCCACAGCCCGGGGCATAGGTGGCCGCCGGACCGCCGCCGCCTGGGACGCCGCACAGTGCACTGCCCACAGAGCTGCTGCGGGCTGGAGCAACACAAGCAGAGGCACCAACAACGTACAGGAACCGTAACACACGCCACATGCCACACGGCACGCCACCCGCCACATCACGACGGCATCGCCCCCACTCACGTCCAGGTTCGCTCCCTTGATCTGGCCTCTCAGGTCCATTGGCCGGTACAAGTCCATGTTGCGCCTGTGAGGGGGCGCAAACATGTGAAGGTGCGATGGCGTTGGGCACAACTATGCAGGATCGAAGGAATGGAAAAGGTGCGGGACTGCGTAAAGCCAATCGCCCAGCAATCAAGCAGCAGCGGCAGCCGCACAGGACCAAGATGAACCCGAGCTACGGCAACGGCATGGCCCCCGCATTCACTGCGCCAGCAACATAACCGTACCCCACTCGTACCCCACGGGGACAACCCCGTGCCACCTTCCCATCCCGCCCAAACTTCCCGCCCCGCCCCCGCCCGCATCTCCGCACCTCAACCGCATACCCCACACGCTTCCCGCCCCCTCTCCCGTTCCTCCCACCCCCCCACAGGCAGGCGCTCTCTCTCCCTCTCTCTCACAGCAGTGCGGTGCGCAGGAACACGACGTCGCGCAGGTCTGGGCTGCCGCCGTCCAGCAGCACCGCCAGCATGGACAGCATGAGGTCGGCGGGCGTGTCTGCGAGGAGGCAGCCGGGCGAGGTAGTGAGCGAGCGAGCGAGCGAGGGAGCAATGTGTGGTTGTCACAGATAGCAGAAGCATGTGAAGCGGTCCGCATAGAGCAGCACAAACTAAGTACATGTGTGTGTATGTGTGTGTGTTAAAGAGCACAAGGAAAACAAAGCGCAAAGACTGTGTGCGTGTGTTCGTGTGTCATATGCTGCCCCTCCCCTACCGGCGCTGTGTATGTTGTGGCGCCCCAGCTCCTGCACGTCCTCAGTGCGCAGGTCCGCCAGCAGCTGCTTGGGCAGCAGCGCCTGCAAGGTGTGTGAGAGCAAGGCGCACAGGGATGCATGGACGGATGCATGGAAGCTTGGAGCATGGAACACAAGGACATGATGTGTGTTAAAAGCACAAGGAAAAAACAATACGCACAGAACATGGTGTGTGTGTTAAACACAAAACAAACGAAGTGATGTATCTGTGTGTCGCAGGAGGCGACCCAGCAGGTAGGTCGGTGGAGGTGGCACGGCGTGCGTGGTAAGCACAATCCCACTCCTGCATTGACTGCACTAAAGATCCTTCGCCTTTCCTAGCCACCTCCTCCGCCTCGCCATTCGCCTCCCTTCTCCCGCCTCTCCTTCCTCCGCCTCCCTTCCCCCTCCCTCCTTCCCCTGCCTCTCCTTCCCCCCCCCCTCCTTCCCCCGCCTCCTTCCCCGCCTCCTTCCCCCGCCTCCTTCCCCGCCTCCTTCCCCGCCTCCTTCCCCCGCCTCCTTCCCCGCCTCCTTCCCCGCCTCCTTCCCCCGCCTCCTCCGCCCGCCTCCTCCGCCCGCCTCTCCTTCCCCCGCCTCCTTCCCCGCCTCCTTCCCGTGCCTCTCCTTCCTCCCCGCCTCCTTCCCCTGCCTCTCCTTCCTCCCGCTTCCGCACCTGCAGCAGCAGCTGGTGGCGGCGGCGGCTCACCAGCGCCGCGAACAGCAGCGCCGACGTCGCGGCGCCCAGCAACACCACACCCGCCACCATGCCAGCGTACCTGTGGGCAGGACGGTGCGCGTGTGCGCGTGCGCGCGTGTGAGGAGCGGTAAGTCCATTCCCATCCCAAAATGATGAACCGATTGAAAGCGTTGAGGAAGCCGTACATGCAACATGTGAGGTCTTTCTAGTTCAAACTAGTTCAAGGGGATACAGCCTTCCACGACCCCAGCTAGCCCGCTCCCCCGGCATGCCCCATCTGCTACAACCCATCCCCCACCGCTCCTCGGCGCCCCCCCCCCACACACACACACGTGTGCACAAAAATGCACACACACGCACACACGCACACGTCTGGGCGGACTTTTGTTTCGTTCATTAACACACGCACACGAGCACACACCATGTGGGACGCCAGCCCGAGTCGCTGTCAGGTGACAGCTCTAGAGTCCACTGCGCGGCGCAGCAGGGGGTTGGGGGCGGCGTGAGGACGAGGGGGTTGTAGATATCAGCCCATACGAAACCAAACCAAGCCAATCTAGAAACGCACAGGCATAGGCGACAGATGCAAGGAGGGTGAGGACGAGGGGGGAGGGGCGAGGGGCGGTTTGTGTTGCTTGTGACACGGCACTGCATCCCAATCCCAATCCTACAACACCCAATCCTATGCGTGACACCGTCGCACTAAGGTACACGCATCCACCCACACACCCACACACCCAGCCCCACCTCTGCCTCCTGCAGCGTCACGTGCGCCGTCACCGGCCGCCGCTGCCCGCCCGCTGACGCCGCCACCACCACCACAGCGTCCCCGGCCGTGGCGCCCGTGGTATCCCAACCGCCACCCCCGCTACTGCCGCTTTGGCTGCTGCTGCTGCTGCTGCTACTGCCGTTGCTGGCCGCCGCGGCTGTAGCTGCCGGGGGTGCGGGAGCCACCCAGTACGCCGCGGGGGCGGTGAGGCGGTAGCGGTAGCCCTGCAGGAGGAGCTCCGGCAGCTCCGACGCCACCACCAACGCATCCACATCCAGAACGCCCAGCGTCTGCGTGGGAGCGTTTGCGCAAGCACGGGCTCGGGTTTGACACGCACACATCACACAGCGCACAGGCACACACTGCCACTGAGTTCCAACCTAACGACTTCCTCGGTGTCGCCAGCTGCCCCGCGTTCATCATGTCCTGTCATGTCGTGCCCAACCAGGCCACCACACAACCGCACTCACAAAGCCCCAGAGCTTGGTCCGGTTGGCGGCGTTGTAGGCGCAGGAGGAGCCGCAGGTTGGGTTGAGGGTATCGAGCTGGTCCCACGTCTGCGCACCCGGCACATACGGACACGCGGTCAACACACACACACTCACACACTATTTCTCTTTGAAACACACGTACACACAGAGGTATTGCCGCATTTTGCACGCATGGTGTCGAGCCTCTGCTTTGTGCTTTCTCAACGTACACAGAGCCAGGATCCACGACTCGGGGTGCCCGCCACATGACACCACACGCACCCCCAGGTACCATTCCCCCAAGCCCCCCGACCCCATCTGATCGCAGCCCCACACCTGCCGCCCCGCCTGCAGCCCCTCACGTGGCCAGATGAAGCGCATCCCCGGCCCCGCCCCACCCTTGCGGCCCCCGCCCCACACCACGCACCCCACGCGCCCCGCCGCACTTCCCACTCCCCGCACCCCACGCGCCCCAGGCGCCCCACGCGCCCCGCCTCACCTCGTTCTCTGCCACTCCCGCCAGCCACACCGGGCTAGCCACACACATGGCGCGCGGCCGGCCCGACAGCGCGTACGGCCCCAGCAGCAACGGCCGGGGGGAGCCGTCGGTGGTGCCGTCGGTGGTGCCAGAGGTGGTGGTGCCGGAGGCGGTGCTCGTAGTGGTGGTTCCGGTGGTGGTGCTGGTGCTGGTGCTGGTGCTGGTGGAGGGGCTGCGGCTGCTGTGCCTCAGCGCGGCGAGCATTTCCGGCGGAGGCCGGTAGCCGACGGCCGTGCTAGCTGCAGGGAGGGAGGCGCGGGAGGCGGGGGGCAGCGGGCGGTTGGCGGGTACGATGGCTGGGGTGCATGGGTGCATCGGCATGCACGTTTTCCTTGGGCCGTCAGAATTTGGAGTTTCACATGCTTCCGATGGACAGACAGCTCTCTACCGATGAACACAACTCACGCGGTGCCTGCCTGCCTAGCCTGCCTCTCTCCCTCCCTCGTTGCATGGTCCCGTGACACACCCATCGAATCCCTCCAACACACACGGGCGTTCACCGGGCCCCTAGTGCGCCGCCCCCGGCCCCCCCTCCAGGGCCTCCGACTCCCCCCTTTGTGATTTAATCACTCCGTTCTGCACATGAACGGCTACCGCGCCCCGCCCCCAGCCGCGCCCCTCCAGGACCCACCATCGATGATGTCGAGGCCGATGACCAGGTGGCTGAAGCTGCTCCTGGAGCTTATGTTGTTGCTGGTGTTGTCGGATCCAATTCCAGATTCAGATTCAGATTCAGATCCGGATCCAGATCCGCCGGACGACGACGTCCACTGCGCCCGGATGACGCCGGCGGGCGCCAGATCCAGACTCAGCAGCGCCGAACTGGGCGTCTGCGGCCATTGTTTTGTTGTTGGTTGTAAAGCACAGCGTCACAATAGGCACATGCAGAAATTGTGTCATAGTCATTGACTCAAAGGGACAGGCCGAGAGCCGGACAATAGGTGTTGCGAGCGTTCCAGGCTGTTTCAAGACCTTGCCGCGCACAAACACGGAAACGCAGTCACACGCGGTATCACAATTCACCGACATCCACACACATCCACACAAGAGCACAAGCACCAGCCAAGAGGCCTCACAAACCTCTGCGCCTCACGCACCTGCGTCGCCAGAGCCGGCGCCACGCTCTCAAACAGCGCCGCCGCCTCGCGCCAGCCCGGCCGCCTCGCCGCCAGCTCCGCAAGCACCAGCACCGGCGCGGCGGCGGCCGTCGCCGCCTGCTCCAGCGCCGCCGCCGCGGCCTGCGCCACCGCAGCGGCGCGGCCCTGCAGAGTGGCGTGTCAGGAGGAGAGCAGATGCGCTCACGGGGAGACGGGCACGGGTTGTGCATGTGTGTGTGCGAGCAGTTGTGTCGGCGTGCCTACGTGCGGGGTGCAGTAGAAAGATACCGCGCGTGGGGCTGTGCCTGCCGCGCAGGTGCGCGCCGGCCCGCAGTGCACGGAGGTGTGGAGTGCCAAGCAAGGTGCAAGCGGCACAGCGGCTGTACTGCAAGGAGTATTGCAAGGCTGTACTGCAAGGAGTACTGCAAGGCTGTACTGCAAGGCTGTACAAAAAACTGTACGGCGGTACGGTGGGGCGGTACCGCACGCACCCGTGCGCCGTCCTCCACGCTCGAGGCCACGCGCGTCACGCCGTAGATGCCCTGTTGTTGCGGCGCGTTTGGCGGCGGGGCAGCAGCGGCAGTTGAAGCAGTAGCAGTAACAGTAGAGCCCGAACAGACATACCAGACACACACAGACGCACGCGTGTCATACACACACACGCACATCGCTCAAGAAGCTGATCCCGAATCGCAACGGCATCAACAAGTAATCATTGATCACCGAGCGTCAGGGTGATCAAGCGCTCAGCCTCACCAGCCCCCATATGATTGCCAGCAGCAGCAGGGGCCAGATGACGGCTTGGGGGTAGCCGCGAACAATGCGGATTGCGCCCTGTCAGAGGGATGTGTAACGGGAAGAAATGTGGAATCAGAAGCAGGGGCCGGGGCCGAATCAGGAAGGACAGGAAGAGGAGCGGGAGGAGCAGGGGCGAGAGTCCGAGGGAGGGGCATGGCGGCGTGTCCCGCTCCCGTGCAGCGGAACCAGCTTGGAAGTTCAGTCTCAACGAGAAACACAGGGCGCTCTCCCACATCGCCTAAAGAGGATGCTACTCGTGTGGGTTACGCGGGCGGGCGGGGGCGGGCGGCGGGCGGGGGCGCCGGCGAGGGCCGTGCCGAGGCGGCGCACGTGCAGCTGCGCTGCGAAACTGGCCGCCAGCGGTGTGCTCCTCCCCCCGATACCCGGCCTTCAGGTTGGGGGGAATCCAGCCCGCAGATGCCCACAGGAGCCTCCGCGCGGGCCTGGGCATGACGGGGTGCTGACCCGGACGCCTTCTGAGGCCCCACCGTTCGCTGGCTGCAGACGCCGAGTGCCGCTGCGGCATATAGTCACGCAACAAAACTATGCGGCAAACGCGCACATCGACTACCAAAGCCCCTTCGATATACCGCTCCGAACCGCCGCAAAAAAGCCACGCGTGCGCGATGACAGAAAGAGTGCATGCCGCTGAACTCACACGTCCCTGGCATCGGCCACCTCCGAAACTCGACGTCATCATCTTTCAAGATGAGGTAGCATCACAAAGCCATTGGGCCACGGCTACCCGCGCAAAACTTGCGCCAAGGGCCCATCACCAGTCGACAAGCTTGCGGTCAAGTACTCACCGTGACCTCGACTTTGACGCTCTCGCAACATTGCGCAATAGCTCCGCGGGGCTCCGCCTCCTCCTCCTCCGTCCGTTTTTCCTTTTCGCCGCCCATGGCTATTTCTAGGCTGAAGTTGACATTTTATACTGCTATAAACATACGAAGATAAATATGGGCGCTGCGGTTTCACAGCGTCACCCTCGGCTTTCTATTACTGTCGTCATGTCGTGAGGCGCCATTAAGATGCATATACGTCCTTAAGAATAGGTAACTAATAACAACAAAACCTCCGTGAGAAGTGTCCCTGCTCAACATTCAGCATGAACTCACAGCCTTGATGTGTCAAAGGCCACGCGGCTTGCTGCAACTACTGTATACAGCTTGAATTGCTTAAATTGTTTCGCGGCCTGGGAAACTTGCCAAGCGCCCCACACCCATCCCTCGCGCGCTGCGACAGCCCGATTTAATTGCCCACCGCTCCGTCTACACGCAGTTACTACAATGACACAGCTACGTAGCATTCACTCTGCGACCAAAGCTTCCCGGCGAGACAACAACTGGCCGAGCAGCGTCGCTCGGCCCCCACCGGTTGGACGCCGTCGGGGCGGTGCTCTGGCCTTCCAGCGGCTGGCGCACGAGAGAGAGAGAAGGAGAGCCTGGGCGTGCTGACGGCTGAGTCAACAGGCTGGTCAGGTATGCTCTCACAGGCCTGCACAGGCCCAACTGGCAGCAGGCAGGGGGTGCCAGCAGCCCCACCGCCTGCAGTAGGTAGGCGCCGTCCCACGGGTCCCTACCGCCCTTCTCAAGTGTTCGCACGCAACAGTCGCGCCAGCGCACGTGTATCAGTCTTGTAGCTGACAATTGAGAGGCAAAAGACAGCCCCCGCGCTGCCAATGCTTGGCGCCCGTTTCGGGGCACCGCGGCAATGGGGCTGGTCCACAAATTCGGTGGCGTTGGGGCGCACTGTGGCAACCTCAGCCGCCAAACCTACCGCTGCACAACGCCTTATATTTTGCTGTTGCAGTATGATTTATGTTCCGCGGCTGAGCGACATTCGCTAGGGCATCGCGCAGCAGTCTAGCGGCGAGCAGGCACGCGCCAGTGCGCGCGGCCCGCGGCCTGTCCGCGGCCTGCCAGCAGCAGTTTGCCGGAGCCAGCCTTGCAGACTTAGCGCCCGATGGCGTCTTTGCGAACCGGCTCGTTGCAGCAACCACAACTGAAGAAGCAGCCGCAGCAGTCGACTGAGGAGATCTCGCCAGCTGCGGCCTCGCAGCAGCAGCGCGGCAAGCAGCAACTGCTGAAACCGCAGCAGGGAAAGGGCAAAGGCAAGGGCAAGGGCTTTGCCAACAAGCCCCCGTCGCAAGCTGCTGCTACTGCTGCCGCGGCCGCGGCCGCGGTCGGTCTGCTTGACCCAGGGGCGCCGGCAGCAGCCGGCGGCGAGCTGCTACAGCCCCCCGCCGCGCCGGCCGCTGCTACAGCCTCCACTTCCCAATCGGCTGAGAACTCCTGCGTCAGTCTAGACCTGGGGACCGGAGGCTGCTGGGCCGCCAGCGGCGCGGCGGCGGCGCCAGCAGCAGCAGCAGCAGCGGCAGGAAGAGGAGGTGCCGGCAGCTTCCTCGCAGCGCCCTCGGCGGAGCCGTCGGCGCCAACTGTGCCGGCCGCCGGCGCCGCCGCCTCCGCCGCCCGCAGGAACCGCAGCAGTAGCAAGGCTGCGGGGTCGCGCGGGACGCAGGTGTGTGTGTGCGCATGTGGAGCGCGGGGCGAGGGCGGGAAGGCAGGCTTTTGACCCACGGGGCATGCGACCACGCTTGACGAGCCTGGCTCCAACCTCAGTTTATATGGTTGGCGGCCGCTCAGCCGCGTTTTATAACCCAAAACAATCGACCCTGTGTTTTGCAGGGCAAAGCAGCTGGCGGTGTCGGGGTGGCTACGGAGCAGCACCAACTGCAGCCTACTGGCGCCGCCGCCGCCGCCGCCATGACTGACAGCGCCACAGGCGCCGTTGGTCCGGCCGCCGCCGCCACTGCTGCCAAGCAACGCGGCGGCAGCGGAGGCAAGCGCAAGCGCGGAGGAGAGGGCGCCGCCGCAGCTGCAGCTGTAGCAGCCGCTGCCGCGTCTGAGGGGGCTAGCGGCAAGCCGCCGCCGGCCAAGAAAGCCGCAAAGGGCAAGCAAGGTGAGCGAGCGTGTGTGAAGGCGCTTAGATGCGATCGCCATTCGTGTGGGACAACGCGGTGCCCTAGAGCCCTGAAGGCGTATGTAGGGGGAGGGGAGGGTTGTAGATACCAGCCCAAACCGAACCGAACCCAATGCACATGCGAGAGCCCCAGTGCTTGCACCGTAAGGAACCGCACGCACCACGCATCTGCCCACATGCACACACACAGTAGCCCACAAGCGTTGAAGTTTGCGTCTGGACAAATGTCTTATTGATACACACACGCACACACGCACACATGCCTGTGCAGGTTGCAGCAGCAGCGCAGCCGCCAAAGTGCAGCCCGACCCCAGCCGCCTCCTGATGGACCTGTACGACGTGGCAGATGGCGGCGCCGCCGCCGCCGCCACCTCGTCATTCCTGGCCGGCGGCGGCGGCGCAACTGACGACGCCACCGCAGCGGCAGTAGCAGCAGCCGTGGCGGCGGCTGTAGCAGCCTGTGGCGGCGGCGGCGGCGGTGGTGGCAGCGGCGGAGATGGCGCCGGCGGCGGCGGTGGTGGCGGTTTCAGCGGCCTAGGCTTCGGCGGTTTCGGCGATCTGGATTTCGACTTGAACGGTGATGACATAGTAAGCGGGAGCGATGCCGGTGAGGGCGCCGCCGCTACAGCCGGCGGCGCCGGCGGCGCCGGCGGCGCAGCCGCCGCCGCTAGGCGCGCTGCTACAGCCACCACGGCTGGCGGCGGGGAGGCTATGTCGTGTGGCGAGGAGGGTCAGGCGACGTCTGCTGGCGGCACGACGGGTGGCGGCGGCGGCGGCGGCGGCGGCCTGAGCACGGGGGCTGTGCCGGGCGAGGACCCTGAGAAGGCCAAGGAGCGGCGGGAGAAGAACCGCATTGCGGCGCGCAAGTGTCGGGCCAAGAAGGTGCAGATGGTGCGGCACATGCAGGTGGGGCGGGGCTGTGGAGACGGGGAGGGGGGCTGTGTGTGGGGGGGGCTGTGGAGGGGGGGAGGGGGGGTTGTAGATACCAGCCCAAACTAAACCAAACCCAATGCAATAGAGCGAGGAGGAGAGCGTGGTCGATGCTTGACAACGGAGAGGCACGCGACAATGGTCCCCATTCCCGAAATGCACCGAGTTCCCAGGTTCCCAGCGAAACATCCCGCAAACCGGTAGAAAGGAGGCGATGAGCTCTTCGGTCTTGCGCGTGTGGGCGGTGCTGACGGTAGCCGCCTTCGAAATTGCCACCCAGGCTCAAACACACGCACGCACGTTCTAACTAGCAATATGACTAGGCACACGTTGAATACCCACCTAGAAGACATCAAGGGAGCCCGGGCGCCGAGGAGGAGACCAGCGCCAGGGCGGGACGTTCGCATGTGCAAGAAGGGAAAAGGCAAACAGTGTGAGCGGAAAGGCGCGCGAGCGAAAAAAGCAACAGTATTCTATGTGCACGAGCCTGGGTGGCAAGAGAGAGGGAGAAACAGGCAGCGGGCAATTAAATAGAGGCAAGCACGCATCGGCATGGGGCCACACGAGGGCCAGGGAGTACAGGGACAAGGGGAGGGGGGTGGTTAGGGGAGAGGCAGGGTGCGGGCCGCGGACGGCTCCCCACGGGGGCTGTTGGGGATGGGGGGGGCCCTGGGGGAGGAAGCGAGGGGGCGTGTGTGGAGGGAGCGTGTGTGTGGGGAGCGTGTGTGGGGTATGTGGGGAGGGCGATGTGGGGGGCTTGTAGATACCGGCCCAAACTGTCGGGGGGCATGTGTGGGGACGTCTGTGGGGTGTTGGCGTCGGTTGAGGAGCGTGGGGGTATGTGTGGTGGAGTGGAGGAATGGGTGGTTGATTTATGAGGGAGCCGGTGAGTGTGCTGGGGGTGGGTGGGTGGGCGACTGGGTACATAGTCTCTTGCGTCGCTGCTCTGCCCGCTCTTCACTGCCAATGCCAAGGCTTTCTACTGAATGAACTTGTGTGTGTGTGTGTGTGTGTGTGTGTGTGTGTGTGTGTGCGTGTGTGTGTGCGTGCAGGAGGAGCTGAAGGAGCTGGTGTCAGCCAACCACGAGATGAAGACGCAGGTGTGGGGCTGGGTTTGCGGCTGCGGCGGGCGGGCGGAAGTGACCGGGCGCAATGGGCTTGCATGTGTGTGGCCGCAGCAAGCGCCGTTTGGTCGGCGGCCGCACGCAGCAGCGACTGCCGCCGCACCGCACCGCACCCGCCGGACTGCATCTACCGGACTGCAGTTACCGGACTGCATCGGACACAACCATACACACACACACAATCACACAACCACACAACCACACACACACGCACATCCGTAAACCGTCGCATTGCTGCATCGCATACACTGTCTTTGCGCTATGCTTTCCTTGTGCTCTTTAACACACACACACACACACACACACAACCTCCACAACAACAACACACGCACACAGGTTGTGACGTGGCACCGCATGTTCAGCCGGGAGGTGAAGCTGCGAGAGGCCATGAAGCGCCTCATTCTGGCGGTGTGGGGGCAGCCGGCGGCCAGGGCCACAGGTGGGGGGGCTGGGGGGGGGGGGTTGTGGGGGGCTTTGCGGGGTGCGGGTGTGCGGGTGTGCGGGTGCGGGTGGGGTTGTGCGGGTGTGGGTGGGGTGCTGGTGTGCGGGTGAGGGTGCGGGTGAGGGTGCGGGTGAGAGGGCGTGTGCGTTCTGTGCAGAGTGCGCTGGGGCGGGGCGGGGCGGGGCAAGGGGGGTTGGGGTGCTTCCACCAGGACCAGCGGGTTAGGGCCGCGCAATTGCACACACACACAGCGTAATCCTTTCCGTTATGCTCTCTCGTTGATTTCCTTCCGGTCTGCCCTATTTCTCCGCCGCACAGGCCACACCGCCAATGACGTCATCATCGGACTGGAGTCGGGCACACTCGACATCAACGGAGTGTCAGCCATGCTGCACGCAGCCGGCGGCGCCGCCGGGCCGCCGCCGCCGCACCCGCCGCCGCCGCAGCCGCAGCCGCAGCAACCGTACCCAGCCGCCGGCGGCGCCGCCGCCACTGGCGCGCTGGCGGCGGCTGCGCCGCCGCCGCCAATGCCGCCGGGGGCTGGCGGCTCCGGCGGCGGCGCCGTCGTTGCGCCGTTGCCGCCGGGCGGGGGCGGGGCTGGCCCAAGGCTGAGGCCGGGGCCGGCGGCGCTTGACGTGTGCGGACTGCTACAGCCGCCGGTGCTGCTGCCTGGCGGCGGCAGTAGCAGTGTCGGCGGCAGCTCGGATGGCATCATGCCGCCGCCGCCGCCGCCGTCGCTGCTGCCGGGTCCAGCCGGCGGCGGCAGCGGCAGTAGCACCGGCAACGGCGCCTGTGACCTCACGCCGTACCCGCATGCGGGGCGGCAGCCGCAGCAGCCGCGGACGCCGCTACGGCCGCTGCAGCTGCCGCTGCCACAGACCGGCTCCGTGTCTGCCGCCGCCGCCGCTGCCGCCGCCGCCTCTGCCGCCGCCGCCGGGCCCACCAGTCCTCGCGGCGTCGGGTCCCCAACCGCCGCCGCAATGGTGCCTGGGGCCTTCGCCGCCGCCAGCGGCGGCGGCGGCGGCGTATCAAGCCCGTTTGCGGCGGCCGCCATCCCGCGCAGCCCCTTCGCCGTGGGTGCGGCGCAAGCCAGTGTGCAGCAAAGCGAGCTGCTGGCGGCGGCGGCAGACGTTCATTCGGACGCAGCAGTAATGCCGGATGCTGCGGCGGTGCCGCCGCCGCCGCTGGCGCCCCTGCCACCGCCGGCGCTACCGGCGCTGCCGAGTGGCGGCGGCAGCCGCCGCCTGCCGCTGCTGTCCTCTCCCTTTGGAAGCGTCGTGTCGCCCTTTCCTGCTGGCCACGGTGAGGAAGAGCCGCTCGCGCCGCCGCCGCTCGCGCCGCCGCCGCCACCGCTGTCGCCTGCAAGCCAGCGGGCGCCGCGTGTGGGCGGCGGCGGCGCCGGTGTGTCGGGCTTTAGCCCTGTTGCCAACGCCTCGCCGTTCGCATGCATGGCCGCCGCCGGCGCCGCCGACACCGCCGCGAGCGACGGCACGCCGCCGACGCCGCCGGCGCACATGTTAGCAGTCAACATGACAGCAGCAACAGCAGCAGCAGCAGCAGCAGGAGCAGGAGCAACAGCAGCAGCAGGTACAGGCGGTGACGGCGGCGGCGCCGCCGCCCAGCCCGGCACGACGCCCAGTGCTCTGTACAGCAGTAGCAGGCTTGGCGGCCCGAGCGCCACAGCATCCACACTACCGGTGCCGGCAGTAGCGGGCACAAGCAGCGGTGGCGGCGCCAGCGGTGGCGGCGCGAGCGGTGGCGACGGCGATGGCGATGGCCGTGGCGGCGGTGGCGGAGGCGAAGGCGGGGTTGGAGGCGAGCGCGAGCGCAGCGCTTTCCATGCCTTCAGCATGGGGCTTGGCAATGGCAGTCTGGGCCCCGGCGTGAGCCTGGGTCTGGCGGCGTTGCCGTCTCTGGAGGCGTCCTTCTCGCTGGCGAGGCTGCTGTCGCTGCAAGCCGTCGGCGGAGGCGGAGGCGGAGGCGGCGAGGCAGGTGGTGGTGGTGGATATGGCGGAGGCGTGGGAGATGGTGGTGCTGGGGATGGAGGAGGTGGCGGTGAGCGGCTGCGGCTGCAGGAGGCGCTGAGGTCGACTAGCCTGGGTACACTTATTCAGGAGCAGCAGGAGCAGCGCGCGCAGGCGCAGCAGCGCGAGGGGCAGGGGCACCAGTCGCAGCAGCAGCCGCACCACGACCACCAGACGCCGCTGGAGGCGTGGCTTGCCAGCCTCACCAACGGCGGTGGCGGCAGCGGCGGCGGCGGTACAGGTGGCAGCGGCGGCGGCGGCGGCGGCGGCGGCGGCGGCAGCTCGCAGGGCACTGCCGCCGGCGCGGCAGTCATCACACCCAAGGCCCCGGCGCCGCCGCCGCCGCCACAACAGCAGCAGCAGCAGCAGCAGCAGCAGCTGCAGCCGGCGGCGGTGCTACTGCCGTCGATGCGGCTGCCGTCCCTGAACCTGGAGGGGGCTCCCAGCAGTACCCTGATGGCGCTGTCGGACCCGGGGCTGCTGCTGCTGCGGCACGACTCGGGCGGAATGGACTGGCTGGCAGGGCTGCAGCAGCAGGGATTGCAGGGGCTTCAGCAGCAGCATCAGCAGAACCAGAACCAGCCACAGCAGCAGCCACAGTCGCAACAGCGGGGTTTAGGCAGCCAGTGCAAACCACGGGAGGAGCCGCACCAGAGCCACCAGAGCCACCAGAACCAGCAGCAGCAGCAGCGGGCAGCGCGGTCGCCGCCGCGGCCCCGGTCGCCGCGGCCGCCGGCGCCAGCGCACATCAAGGAGGAGGTGTGCGCCTGAGGCGGCGCCTGGCGAGACGGTGGGGGCACATGCAGCGCATTCTGCGCCAAAGAATGACAGTAAGCGCGTTTCTAGGAAGAGCACACGTTGTGTTAATGATGGGACGGCGTTTAAGGGGGGCCCAACACTGCTGTCTGGCAGCTAAAACGAATGAACAATTCAGTTGAGGCACGGGAATTGCTTTTCGAAATTGCTTTCACGCTCTGTGCTTTCACGCTCTGTGCTCGAGTTTGTGTTTGCGGCCGGCGCCGAGAGGGTGCGCAGCCGCCAGGGGTAGGAGGCAGGTCTGAGCCGCGGCCCGGAAGGAAGGGCGCCCGCAGCGGTTGAGTCACGCCTTAGGTGCGGGCGCGCTTTGTGGGCTTCTTTTCCTCCTGACGGTTTTTCCTTGTGTGGGCGTGCCTGTGCTCCTGTAACGCGACGGGTGGGGTGGTTTGCGGGTTGAAAGCGCAACCCGATTTTACGGTTTATTTGATTCCAGGTTGGTGCGGCGTGGAGGCGGTGGCGCAAGGTAGTAGCGGCACGGAGCGCGGCAAGGGCGCCCTGTGTGCGGCGTCGTGCCTGCAGACGTGTTTGCGGGATTCCAGCGGGAGAGCAATACAGGAAGTTAATCAGACCTTGTGGCATGGCACCCGCAACATGGCACAACCGCACAGAAAGTTTAGGAGCTCAAGTCAAGACACAGGTCGGGCTCGCTGGATTTGAAGAAGGGATGGGTACGGTCGGGGAAGTGGGGGTGGGGTGGGGCACGCGGCAATGGGGCTGCACGCCAGAATCGACAAGTGTGGATAGCAGTGCGGCTGATGATGATGATGGTGGGCCCAACGCAATGCGAGTTTAGACAGCAAGAGCGCAACACGGTTTGGTTAGGTACACGTATAGGGGCGTTGAATGGTGCGGAGCGTACACTTCAATACAATACAATACACGTGATGGCTGGCTGGCTGGATGGAGGGCTGTTTTTGAAGTGTTTGGCGTGTGAGCAGCCTGCATAACAACACACAAGGCTGTAGGAGATCACAGATCCGTGAGTGAGTGATGATCAAGATGACCGGTACCATGTCGAGTTGAGGGGAACAAAAGGTGGACATGGGTGCGGACCGCAGCAGCAGCGACCGCCTGCGGTAGCGACTGGCGACTGGCGTGTGCGGCTGTGTTGCTGGGGGTGTCGCAGCAGGTGCGTCGGAGGCGGTGTCAGTGTTGGCGACGAGGATACAGGAGACAGGATAGAGAAAGGAAGCAAGAGGGTAGAGAATAACAATTCTAGCAGGCTGCAATTTCGTGAGAGCGTACAAGCAAGTTCGTGATGGCTCTCCGGGGGCGCAACAACACCCGCCCCGCGGTCGGTATATGGTATGATGGTGCTAACATATCTTTATGTGTGCTGGCCGCTCGAAGGAAAGGCATGTGCTTATGCGGCAGTACAAGTTGGCATGCACAAGTTGACACGCACATAACGGGTTTTCCCGCAGACACACAACACACACATACAACACACCGTGGAAACGCAAGACGCACGCACCCGTGTGAGGGCGCCCCGTGGTGTGTGGCACCCCGTGTGTGTTTTCCACTTCGCATGGTCGCGCGGTCCGTGTACGTGTGTGTGTGTGGTGTGTGTGGCACGATCACCGCTGCCCCGTCGTGTGCGGAGCTGGAGTTTTTGCCTGGCGGGCTGCGAGGGAGGCATTGGCGCATTGTCCTCGCTTGGCGCGGAGCACACAACCTCAACTTGCAAAGGTGTTGAGTGACGGCCGATACTGTTGGTGCTAAATAGATTTTGGTGTGTGAGAGGCATACGCGCCGTGTTCGGAACCGCGTTCGCGTTAGGCGTCGCGTGTGTGTATGTATGTGACGACGTACTGCTGGCGAGTCGGCGCGTTGCTTTGTGCTGCGTAAAGTTGTCAAGGTTATGGCGTGGCCACGGGCAGCTGTGTAACTGTTACACAAGATTGCGGCATAAAACGCGCATCGGACCCATCAATTATCCTTGCATTAGGTAAAGGGCATGCATCACCTAGCAGCAGCAGCGGCTGCCCGCCCAGCCTCAGGCACTGCCGCACTTGTTGTGCCTGCCCGTGTCTCGCTTCAAAACCAGAAGACAGGGGATATACAGGCGGGCTTCCATCGGTGCGCCGCCTCCGACGCCTCCTTCATCTCCACCACCACCATCTGCTTGACCTTCTCACACTCACACACGCCTCCTGCTCTCTGAACCACGGGGTAGCTACGCCTTGCCACACCTTGTGCTATTCAGCACACGGGGTACCTACGCCTTGCCAAGCAGCCATACCACCTGGCGTCCTGCCGTTGTCACGGCTCGTCCCTCCCTCACCCAAATGCATCAGCATCGTCGTGGACTTGGGAACCTTCCGGAGGCTCGGGCCCGCCAGCCGCTCACTCCATTCCTTGGTATGTCCCCAGCTCCGCGTGCTGGATCCCACCACCAACCACAATCCACCAACACACTCCCATACGGCCATACAACAATGTACACGTTCGCATCTTCGTTCATTCCAGAGGCCGCACGCAGGTTCCCCACGCCGGGCGCCGGAGACGTGCCGGGCCTGACGCACCCACGGCGGCCCTCACATGGCACGTGGCACGTGGGCGCAGCGCCACCGCAACGGCCCTCCACGCGGGCTTCGGGCGTTTCCCCGGACCCGCAGCACCCTACTCGCCCGCCAACAGACCACCAGGCCACACCAGACCACGCCAGACCGCACCAGACCACCTGCCCTGCAGCCAGACGCCTTCGGCTGGCACCTCCAGCTTCAGCTCCAACCGCGGCTCCGCTAGTAGTTGCTCCGTTGCCGCTGCGGAGTGCGTAAGCAGTGGGGGTTACAGTTACAGTACTGTAACAAGCAGCGTTGTAGCTTGGCACAGTGGTACAGCAGTTGGAGAGGGCATTAGGGAGAGGGGCTAAGGTGGCTGCTTGAAGGCGGAGATGGGCGCACGGAGTGTGGGGCTAGCTGCGATCCGCTGCAGCCATCCCAACCCATCCAAGCCGCGTGATCCAGACTGGCAGACCCACCATGACCGATCGCCGCCTCGAAAACCCCATCCCGGTCCCGCACGCCCGTATTCCGCCATAGCGCTGGCTCACACAGTCCGCATTGCCCTTTGGTGTGGAGCGAACCCTCCCCCTCCCCTCTCTCCCTTCCCAGCGCCCTCGCCAACCCCAGCGCTCGACCCCATTCCCAGCGCCCATCCCTCCCTCCCCTCTCCCCCGCCCCAGCCCACATCCCCACCCCCAACCCCCCACCCCCAATCCCACCTCCCCCCCACTCCTTCTCCCCGCCCGCCCCCGCCCACCTTGGAGTCGTGTGAGTAGGTGGCCGTGTCGCCACTGGCCGCCTGGCTGTGCGTGTGGCCGTGGTCCGGACTGGCGGCACCCGCCGCCACACGCCCGCGCTTGCTCACAGGCGCACCCATGCTACTGCCGCCGCCACCAGCGCCGCCGCCCGAGGACGCGCCGCCGCCGCCGACGGCCGCCGGCCGCGGCGGCGCGCCTCCGGCCGCAGACACGTTCCTCATGAACACACGTGTCACGTCCACGCCTTTGTCCGCCTGCGGTCGCCACCGAGGCCACAGTCAGAAGGGCGTTTGCCGCGTCGGCGGTTGTCGGGATCGCCAGAGCGCGCATGCTGTGTTGTTGCTGGTGTTGCCAAGGTGGCGGCGACCGCGCACACGGCGGGGTCCGCGGCTCGCACTGCTGACATGACTTGGGAGATGCTCTGGACTGCTCCTTCCACCTACCGCTACGCTGCCCAAGCCCGCCCAACTACCTATGGTGATGTACCACAGCTCGCATATGCGGCTGCAGTTTCTCCCTTGCAGCGCGACTGGAAGCAGCGTTAGCCCGGCCGTCAGATTTATCGCTCTCTATTCCCCCTTGGGTTTAGTTTGGGCTGGTATTTGTAAACCCCCCCCCCCCCCGCACGTGTGTACCGGTCGCGCTGTTGCCCCCGCCTTACCGGCGCCAGCACCGCCGCCCCCGGCGCGAAGCGGAAGCCGCGACGCAGCCGCTCCGCCACTCGCTCGGTGGGCTCGGTGGGCGCGCTGGGGTGGCGCGGCGGCCGCAGCAGGCTCCAGGCCGGGTCCCTGGGCGGTTGGGGTTGTAGGGTGGGGTGGGATGGGGTGGGGTTGGGAGGTGGCGGCGTTTGCATGCAGCTGTCATGGTCCCTGCCTTGTTCGCGGGCGTGCTGTAGAGTTCCGTTTGCTTGAGGCAGGGCGCAGCCTACGCCTGCACCCCTGCCCCCTTCCTTACGGGATTGGTTCAACTGCCCCCGTGCGGCGTCAGCGAGATTCAGGCGTTGCAGCCATGACCTCCACACTCCAGCGACGCCCGCAGCAGCCGCCAACTTGAGGCACTGAAGGCAGGCAGCGCTGCCCCTGCCCACCCATGCCCACCCCTGCTGCCCACCCTCTAGGTGCCACGCCAGGCCACCACGGCGCCCCGAGCCCCACCATCCCGCGAAGCGCCCTGGCACACACGCCTGTCCCCCTCCCGCACTCCCGCGTGTGGCCGGCCGCTCATATGGACAGGCAGGTGCCTCCCCCTGTCAAACCCCACTGGATCCCCATGCGCCCCACCAGAGCCCCATTGCATCACCCCCCCCCCCGACAGCCCTTTCCCCCCCGCCCCGGCCCCCCACAGCCCCACGCCATAGCCCCACCGCGGCCCCCCCAGCCTCCCCAGCCCCTGCTGCAGGCGCCCACCGCCCCCTGCCCCCTGCCCACCGCCTGCCTCACATGAATAGACTGGTGTCGCCCGGCAGGCCGGTGGGCACCTCGCGTGTGGAGATGGTGATGTAGTTCTTGTCGGCCACTGGCTGCCGCATGACCAGGTCGTAGAAGCGAGTCAGCCCGAACTCGCCCAGCAGGTCGCCGGCGCCCGTGCGCCGCGAGGAGCCGGAGCTGCCTGGAAGGTGCGGTCGGGGGGGGGGGGGTTGGGGGTTGGTGGTGGAAGGGGTTGGGGAGAGGGGAGTCCGGAGGGCGGAGGAGGTGGCGGGGGACAGGGCGCGAGAGGGCAGGGAGTAGGAGCGGACTCCTGCGACACGCGCGCCTACCCCGCTGCGAAACGGACTGCGCCACCAGCTCCAGCATTTCTGCCACTCGCTCCTAGAACCCCAGCGACGCTGCCTTCTGGCTTCCTTGCTTGTCACTTGCGTCAGGCCATGTTTACTAGACTGCCTTGGTAGCTCCTAATTTGTAGTCTTTTGAAACGTGTTCTACAGTGTCTCAGTCATTATGTTCACAAGAAAGTAAGGAGGGAGCGTGGGCAAGCATCGGCCGCAAGACTTCCATTCCGGTGTCTCCTCGCCAAAGAGGTGCTTCCCTGCACCTATCCCAGCAGTAGGGCTTGCACTTATGTTCTAGTATCCTTGTGCATTCGGTTTTACCAATCGCCCAATTTATAAAAGTTGCCGCGCAAGTGTTGACACGCGAGCAGAGTTGAGGCCCCTTTCGTTTTCGCGCCGGTGACACGATGCAGTGCGCCCTGCATGCATCGCCCCGCGCGGGCGTGCAGGTGCGGTCGCGGACTTCTGCAGACCGCATCCTCCCGGGGCCGGTGCTGCGGTCGCCGCTTGGGCCGCTGTCTAGCAGGGCCCCGTTCTCAACTTCGACTCTAAAGCACCAGCCTGAGCAGCCATCGTCCCAGGTGAGCGCGAGGCGGATCGGAGGGACTTCCATAAAGTCAGCGTCTGATGGTCCTCTTACGCTATAAACCACCGGGTGCCCGCAGGTCGCTTGCCCCGCGTCAGTAGACTATGGCTATCCTTCTGCTCCGGAGCTGCCGCCTGAGCGCATGGGCGAGGCTGCTCGTCGCGCGCTGTCTCGCGCGACCTCGGCCGTGCGCCGGTATGGCTGGTTGAGCTTCTGGGCTCAGCTCACGCTGTCGGTGGTGGGAGGCGTCATTCTGCTTTTCTCCGTCGCCTTCACTTCGCAGGTAGGCAGCGGCCAGGGGTTCCAGCAAAGACCAGCGAAGCAGTAGCTGCGATGTGCTGGGGCCATCGGCACACACATACACACACAGCTGTCCTGCTCCTGGCGTCAGCCATTGCAAATATACTGCGATCAAATGTGGCACGCATAAGACCGACGTATGCTTGCGTATAACTAAGTAAAATGCAAGGGCGCGGGATGGGTGTACGTGCCGCGGACAGTTCAACTTCGCCGTCTGGCGCCTCGGCCGGGCTGAGCCTTGAACACCAACGCTTCCTTAGCGGCCATGCCCTCCCTCCCCTCCCCCTTCTTCCCACCCACCCCACACCCCACCTCCACTCCCACCTCCACGCCACAGAGCGGCCCCAAGGCCTCGCTCTACCTCACGCTGTTCGGCATCCTGGCCGGCTTCCTGTCCACCTTCTGGAACTTCGGCTACACGCGCACCGCGCTCAAGATGCAGAGCTACCTGGACGCGGCGCCCGGGCAGGAGGTGCCCAAGATCAAGAAGCAGCAGGTGGGCGGGCGGGAGGGTGGGAGGAGGGGAGGGGAGGAGAGGGAGGGAAGCGGGAGGTGGGGTGAGAGGGGGGTGGGGCAGGCAGGCAGGCAGGTGGCAGGCTGGGACGGGCGGGGTGTATGTTCAATGGGGCTGGGACATGGCCCGTGTCCACGTGTGCCATGCAGCAGCCGCGCACCAAACGACATTCCTTCATGCCATTCCCGCCACTCCCGCCGCTCCCGCCTGTTGCTGTCTCAGGTGGTGGACATGGTGACACGCGGCATCTTCATCAACATGATGGGGCTGGCCTCCACACTGGCGGGCGTGCAGGCGCTGGTGGGCATGCTGGTGGCCAAGACGCTGCAGGTGCGGGCGCAGGAGGAAGGAGGCGGGGGGGAAGGAGGCAGGAGGCAGGGCGGGGAGGGGGCAGGCAGAGGAGTGAGGGGAGGGGGGAAAGGCGTGGCGGGATGGGGAGGGGTTGCTGGGGGCGTGGCGTGGCGTGGCGGGGATGGGAGGGTGCTTGTGGAACGTGCTGTGGTGGGGTGTTTGGGGCGGGGGAGACGTGAGCTGCGGGCCAAGGGGTACAGGGATGGCAGCCCAGATCCTCACACCCTCCTCCCCTGTCCATTCCCCCCCCCCCTGCAGATCAGCTCCTACCCCTTCATGGCCGCCGCCTCCAACAACTACAACCCCGTGGTGGCGCTGGACGTGTTCCTGGTGCAGGTGCGGGCGGCTGGCGGCGGGGGGGGGGGGCGGGGGAGGGGCGGGGCGGGGCGTGGCGGGGGGGGGGGGCGTGGCGGGGAGGGGAAACAACAACGTGTGTGGTGGCGGTGGGCGTGTTCCTGGTGCAGATGGGTGGGTGGGGGCTGGTCAGGGCTGGGGGAAGGAGGGGAGGGGGAAAGGAGGGGAGGAGGGGCAGGGAGGAGGGGAAAGGGACAGGCACCCTAATGCAAGCTCTGCGGTGGGGTGCTGAGGAGGCTGGGAGGCGGCAGGGGTGGGGGCGGGGGCGGGGGCGGGGGCGAGGGCGAGGGTGCGGCGCCCACGCCGGGGCGGGGCGTCTGTGAGAGGCGCGAGACGCACATGGCTTGCCGCGTCGTGTGTGCATACCGGGGTACGTACCCATCTCCACATCCCCCTGCCCTCCTATCCCCCTGCCTGTGCCCCCTGTGCTTGGAATTGACATCGCTCCCTACTCCAGCCCCCTCCTCCTCCTCCTCCGCCTCCTCCTCCTCCTCCTCCTCCTCGCCGCCCAATATTGCCTCAGCATGTAACCCCCTCGCCCTCCCCCTCGCCCCCTCCCCCTGCTGCCACCAGGCCGCCACCAACACACTGCTGGGGCACTTTGTGAGCCTGGCGTGCTCGCTGTGGCTGCTGCATGTGGTGGGCGAGGGCCAGGGGCTGCGGTTCCAGGTGCGTGCGCGTGCTTGAGTTGGTGTGTGTGTATGTGTGTGTATGTGTGTGTGTGTGTGAAGCGTGTGTGTGCGTGCGTGCCTTGGGGCTCTGCGATGTGTCTGCGGCATGGCGATGGAATTTGAAGTGCCGTGGAGCACCGCTAGTGTGGAGCGAGTGTGTTTCTGGCGGTTGCGGCGTGTGAGAGACTGTCGCGTGCTGCAGCGGATTGGTTGCATGGTCAAGGCGGCTTTGGCGTGTGACACCGTTCGCGCATGCACACATGCACTGCACACGACGCCACGCGAGAGGCACGCCGCCTAGCCCCGCAGCCGGCAGCGCCGCCCCTCGCAACCTCCTCCGTAGCTCCGCAGCCCCCCCGCCACCACCACCACCACCACCACCACCACTACCGCCACCACCCCCACTGCTCCTCGCCAACACACACCACGCCGCTGCCCGCCCGCCCGCCCGCCCGCCCGCCTGGCCTCCCACGGCAGGCCACGGCCTCGGACCCGGCGGCGCCCGCCGTGATCGGCAAGGGCAACGCCGGCGTGTACCGCGTTGACTTCGGCCGGTAGGGCGGCAGGCGCAGCGGCCGGGCCCCCGCAGCCGCTGGCGCCGCCGCAGCGGGGCGCACACACCGCGCGTGCAGCGTAGCACGTGTGTGCGCGCGCGCGTGTGTGCGCAGGCAGCATGCGGCGCCGGCGGTTGTGGGGGTGAAGGGGCGCCGGCCGCGCGCGGAGCGGCGTGGAGGAGGAGGCTCCGGTAGGGCGGGACTGGCGCGCGCGCGCGATGCGGCGGAGGCAGAGCAGCAGCAGCAGCTGGGAAGGAAGGGGCGGGCGGACGAGCGGGGTGGGGCAGTTGGGGGGAGGGGGGAAGCGCAGCGCAACGGCGGCGGTGACGGGGGACGGATGCCGTCAGCGAGGGGTGTATAGCAGCCGGCAGTTGGGGTGGAGCGGAGGGCAGAACGTTGCAGCCACGGATCCGCACGCGAGCACCGCATATGATAGAGAGCCAGTATATGTGTGTGTGTGTCTCTGCGTCTGTGTCTTTGTCTGCTGTGATGGTCGAGTGCCCTAGAGCTGCGGATGAGAGAGCGAGTGGGAGAGGAGAGCGAGGGCTTGAGCGAGCGAGTGACGGAGAGTGTCGGCGCATGTGTGTTGCCGTTGACGTTGACGAGAGGAGTGAGTGAGTATGTGCATGTGCGTAATTGAGCGAGAGCGAGAGCGCATGCGATCGCCGCATCACACACACTGGTTCCCAAGTCGCCACATACTCATCGCCCTGCCCTGCCGACCCCGCCCCCTCCCTCCATTCGCCTCACTCCTCCTTCCATTCCACCCACCCCCCCGGCAGCGCTTCATGTCGCTAGAGTTGTTGAAGCAGCGCACGGAGGATTCCAGGCTCCCCGACCTGCCCTCCTGGTCGCTTGAGGGAGACGGGGGCAGCGTGGAGCTGAAGACGAACGCGGGCGCGCCGCTGCGAGTGCCGCAGCGGGCGCCCGTGGGGAGAGATCGCGGCAGCGGCGGCGGTGGTAGTGGAGGCGGTAGCGGCGGCGGCGGCGCGGCGCCGTGGCGAACGCCGCCGCGGCCACAGCCTGCTACTGCTGTGGCTGCCAGCATGAGCAGCAGTAGCAGTAGCGGCGGGGGCATTGGGCGAATCTCGGCCATGGCGGCGTTGCCTGGCGGCGGCGGTTTTAACCTCAACATGGCGTCGTCAGCGTCGTCGTCGCCGGCAGCGCGGGCGATGGCGGCGGACTGGGGGTCCGCCTCCGGCACGGCGGCGCTAGGATACGCCATGCCCATGCCTAGCAGTAGCAGCGGCAGTAGCAGCGGCGGCTGGGGCGTGGGCGGCAGCAGCAGCAGCAGTAGCAGCGGCCCAAGCAGTAGCAGCGGCCGCAGCAAGTACCTGGTAGACACCAGCAGTAGCAGCACCAGGAGCTTCGACAGCAGGAGCAGCAGCGGCAGTAGCAGCAGTAGCAGCAGCTCCTCACGTAGCGGCGGCGGTGGCAGTAGCTCGGCGCTTGCGCTTTCCTGGTCGGAAGAGGCGCCGGGGTGGCGCGACATCCCGCCGCCGCCGGCGCCGCGCCCCTCCCGCGTGCCCACTTCGCCGCCCACCCAGCCAGCCTGGCGCTCCTCCTCCATCTCCTCTGCCTCCTCCTCCCGGACAGCCTCCTCCGCCTCCTCCTCGCTACCGCCGCCGCCGCTGCAGCCGGTGGTGGCGCCGGCGGTGCCTGGCGCCGACCCCGACTACCTCTCGCCCGCGCCCATCGCCTTCCGCAACAGCGGCGCCGGGGCCTCCACCAGCGGCCGGCCGCCGCCCGACGCCGCAGGCCGGCTGCTGATCCTGCCCAGCGTGTCCTCTCTCAGCTACCTGGACGGCACGCTGCCCGGCGACATGGGCTTCGACCCGCTGGGCTTGTTCGACCCCACCAACGGCTCCGCCGGCTTCATGTCGCAGCGCTGGCTGCACACGGCGGAGGTGGTGCACGGCCGCTGGGCCATGCTGGGCGCCGCGGGCTGCCTGGCGCCCGAGTACCTGGCGCACGAGAAGGTCATCCCCAAAGCCACGGGGTTGCTGTGGTTCAAGACCGGCTTCCTGCCGCCCGTGTCCGCCGGCTTCGACTACGGCCTGCCCGTCACCGCGCTCTTCCTCATCCAGATGGGCCTGATGGGGACCGTGGAGAGCCTGCGCTGGGCCGAGCTGTCCAACCCAGGAAGCCTGGCGTCCAACCCGCTGGTGCCGCAGCCGCTGGCGCGGCTCATAGGCACCACTCGCCTGGGCGGCGGCGCCTATCCCGGCGGGCTGATGTTCAACCCGCTGGGCTTGGGCGCGACGCGGCCGGCGGTGATGCGGGAGTACCAGCAGTCGGAGATCCGGCACGGGCGGCTGGCGATGGTGGCGTGCCTGGGCTACGCGGCGCAGGCGGTGGTGACGGGCAAGGGCCCCTACACCAACTGGGTGGCGCACCTGGAGGACCCCGACATCGAGAACGTGGTGGTGCTGCTGGACAAGCTGTTCGCGTGAGGGCGGGAGGAGGAGGAGGAGGAGGGGTTAGGGAGGTTCGGGCTGGGGTTTTGGCGGTTTGGGCCTCGGGCGGAGGCGGATGGAGGGGTGGAAGAGGTGGGGCGAGGAGGCGGGGCGAGAAGGGCGGGGGCGCGTGCTGGCTGGCTTGTGCTTTCCTTGACCGAAGTCGCCCCACTGTCGGAGGTTTGAGGGTGTGGAAGACTGATAGCTGAGCGAGCTGCTGCGAACTGAGAGCGAATGTGTGCCTGCGTGTTTGGATCTGCCTGCTGTTCGAGTGAGGAGGGAGTGCTGCTGTCGGGAGGCGTTGCGGGGTCGAGGGAGGCCCCCAGTGTGCCACGAACCCCACCGCTGCCGTGTGAGCTGCTAGCTGTGCTGTCGAGTGCTGGATGCAGATAGAGTTAGGTAACGGAAAGAAGATTGGACGAGGAGTTGCATGTGGGCGAGGTGGGACAGGTTGGGACGCATGGGTTTTGCAACATTGCCAGCAACGATACAGGTTGATGCGGGTGTTGTATTGCGCAACTCTTGGTGCCGGCAAGAACTGAATGTATACCGCATGTTTCGTGTAAGGACATGTGCTGTTGATGTGCCCGCACGAAAACGGTGGGGAGCCGTCGTGGACAAGCGGTCGAATGCATGGGGCGTCCGCACTAATTCCGCCAGCACACCCAGCATACCCACGCCCTACCTGTGCCCTTCCCACAATCTCAGCCATGCCACGTTAAGAGTTTTCACCGCTGGTGCAAATATGGGGAGCGTCCTTACCGAGCGCGCAATTGTAGGTCGTCAGACTATTGGCGCGGTTCCTTCAGCTGGACCTGACAGCTATTGCATTGATTGAACATGTATGCAGAGGGATATATCCCAGGAAGATGACCTGAACCAGGTGGTCGCGCTCGAGCTGCGGAACCGGGGCTTGACGGAGCTAGGGCCGATTGACAAATGCAGAGGCCTGAAGGTCCTGGACCTCGGGTTTAACCAGTTGAAAGGATTGAAGGGGTAAGGACAGGCAGCGGCAAAGAGTGCAAGGTCGCGGCAAGTTGACTCGGTCGCCTCTGACACAGGATTGAGGGCCTTGAAAAGCTTAAGGAGCTTCGTCTGGGCGACAATAAGCTTGCAGCCTTGTCCGGGCTGCAGAAGCTCTCGGAGCTGCACACGCTTGCGCTCGATGGCAACATTCTCAATAGCGCAGAGGTGCGGCCCCTCGTCTGCTGCCATACTATCATAACCCGTCGCCAAATAACAAAACGTTTGTTCTCGCAGGGTCTGCTGGGGTTGCGGAGCCTCAAGGTGCTCAACTTCGCCTTCAACCAGCTCACCTCGCTCAGCTCGCTCGGCCGGCTCACCTCGCTGGAGATGCTCAACGTGGCGGGGAATCAGATCGCTGACCTGGAGGGCCTCAGCGCCTGCCCCAACCTACGGGTGCTCAACGCGTGCTCTAACCGGCTCACGCACCTGAAGGGTTTGGCGCGCTGCGCCAACCTGCAGGAGCTGCACGTCGCCGACAACAAGCTGGCGGACCTGTCGGGGCTCAAAATGGTGGCCAGCAACCTCGAGGTCAGGATGGCGAGGGAGGCACCAGGGCTGGGCTTAAGGCTGGCGGGGGCAGTGCGCAGCGCCGTGGCTGCCGCCACCGTGTCGGGTTTTGCACAGCCGAGCCAGCCGTTCCTACCAACCCCCCTCCCAGACGCTGATAGTACCTCCCATCATTTTAGCGCCATCCACATCTAAGCCACGATCCAGCCGACTGAGACTCCTTTCCTGGGCCGCTGACTCGCATTCTTTACATAACCACCAAACAACAGATTCTGGACATCAGCGGCAACGGCCTGGCCTCGCTGACGGGGCTGTGCTCGCTGCCCAAGCTGGGGGAGCTGTATGCGCGTGAGAACGGCGTGGAGGCGGTGGCGGGGCTGGCAGTCAAGATGCCGGCGCTGGAGCTGCTGGTGGGTGCGGGCGTGCGGCATGCGGGGTGCGGTGGGGGTTGGTTTCACCACTGCCAGCCAGGAACCAGAGACACGAAGACGGGTGTAAGCATGATGGGTGCTGTTGGCTTGAGGGCGGCTTGGTTGTATGGTGCCGATGGTTCGGCGTGTGGCGTGAGTTGGGGGTGCGGCGGTGGTTGCCCGCGGTTCAACTTGTAAGCACGCACCCCCAAACAGGACCTGGCGTCGAACCGGCTGGCGGGCCCCGCGGCCGCGGTGGCGGAGGCGCTGTCGCCGCTGACGGAGCTGTCGGCTCTGCAGCTGCACGGCAACACAGGGCTGGGGCCCGGCTTGCCGCCGCGCCGGCCTTCCTCCGCAACCCACAGCGGCGCCGCCGCCTCAGCCTCGTCAAATGGGGTGGGGGCGGGAGCGGGGGCGGGGGCGGGGGCGGGGTGCGGGTACGTGGCGACCATGTTCGCCGCGCTGCCCGCCCTGGAGCTGTGCGACGGGCAGGAGCGGGCGCAGGTGCTGGTGCTGGCGCCGGGGGCGCCGGGCGGCGACCCGCAGCAGCAGCAGCAGCAGCAGCAGCCGATCAACGGTGCCGCCAACGGCGGGGGCCGGTCGCAGGGAGCGGGAGCGGAGGGCGGCGGCGTCGGCGGCAGCCTGGATCCCACGTTTGCGGAAATGGAGGCGTTCCGGCAGCGGCTGGGCATCAAGACCTACGCGCCGCAGTTCCAGGGGCGGCCGGGCTCGGCGGCGGGCAACCGGCCCGGCACGGCGAGCGGCCGGCCGGGCAGCGCCGGCGGGAGACCCGGCACTGCCGGCGGGAGACCGGGGACAGGTGCGCTGGCTGGGGTGATGGTTGCGGGCGGGTTGTGGGCGGCTGGTTGTGGGTGTGGCTAGCATGGCCAGTGGTAGACATGCACAAAGACGGGACAATGCGACCGCTAGGGCACGCCGCACCTAGCAGTTATGGGGCGTGCAATTGAGTAGCTCGCGCAGCCGACTCGCTAGGCCGGGCGTCGCAACTCACCGCCCACACCACTCGCCACCCGTGCCCTGCCCTGTGCAGCGAGCGGCCGGCCGGGCACGGCGGGCGGGCGGCCGCCCATGGGCCCCGCGGGCCGCCTGGCGGGCGGTCCGGTGATGGACCCGGACGCCTTCGCCGCGGCCTTGGGTGACTTCAGGGACACCATGGCGTCATACAGGTGGGTTGGGTGGGGAGGGGTGGGGAGGGGAGGGGTGGGGCGGGGCGGGGCGGGGCGGGGCGCAAGCTGGGGAAAGGTGGGGCAGGGGCCTTTTCCCTGAGCGGCGGGCTGAGGTGGGGCAGTGGCTTCAAGCCCAAGCACCTGCGCCTCGGGACGGACACCGACACAAGCGTGGCAGTGTGCCCGTGGCCTCGGCGCCATCATGGTCGTGCATGTACCGTGTTCGCGGCGCTGCGTGCTTAAAAACGTGCATGTACCGTCGCAGCGCTGCTGCGTGCTTTTGAACGCTGTCGCCACCCCGCCGTTCTGACCTGCTCGCCCGCCCGCAGCTCCAACCTGAAGGCGGTGCTGGGCCAGATGCGGGCCAACCTCAAACTGCCCGTGTATGAGGTGGCCAGGAAGCTCAAGGCGCAGGGGGGTGAGAGCCGGGGCGAGGCGGGCGTGGGGGCGACGAGGGCGTGGAGGCGACGCGGGCTAAGGGGGCAGGGGCCCAGGGAGGGGCGCTGGTGTCGCAGGAACACGGGACTGCAAGGTGGCATATTCGGGTGGTGGGCACTTGCAGGACCGGCTGTGCCGGTCACCCAGGGACCTGTGCACGACGCGCCGTTGCGTGTGCCCTCCTCCGCTGCCCTCGCCCCCTCCCCACATCCTCTTCACCTCGCCCCCCTACGCCTGCTGCTGCCCCCCTCCACCTCCCCCCCCTCCACCGCGTCCCCCGCCCACCTCGTCCCCCCTCCACCCGCCCCCCTGCCTTATTTAACATGCATGGAACCCGCCCTCCTCCTGCCCACCCGCCCCCCGCAGCCACGGAGCTGCCGCGTATGCCCATGGCTCCCGAGTTCTCCGCCGCCCCCCGCAACAACACGCTGGCGGCGCTGGCGGGCGAGGACGCCAAGGACGTGGAGGCGCGCGAGGAGGCGCTGCAGATGTACGAGCGGCTGTTCGGGAGAGCCAGCGGCGCAGCAGCAGCCAGCAGCAGCAGCAGCGGAGCAGTAGCCAGCAGCAGCAGCGGAGCAGGGGCTGCGCCGGGGGCTGGGGGGCTGCAGACGCCGCCGCGGACGCCCATGTCGCCTGCGGCCGGGGGCCGCGGTGGTGTGGGGGCTGGCGGGCTGGGGCTGGGGCTGGCTGCAAAGCCGGTGCTGGGCCCGGTGGGCTCCGGCGCGGGGCCGGGGCCGGCTGGCGCGGGCGTGGGCGTGGGTGCTGGCGCGGGGGCTCGGCGGCTGAGCGACGATGAGGAGGACGAGGTAGAGCTGCGGTCCTCTTACACGGAAGTGGGGGCGTTGCGGCCGGCGGCAGGCGGCGCCGCCGCCGGCACGCCGCCGGCTTCGGGTTCCCGGCCCAGCAGTAGCAGCAGCGCGGCGGCGGGCGCAGGCGCTGCTCGGGGTGTGGGGGCGGCGGCGGGGTCCGCGGGGCTGCGCGTGGCGCTGCCAGCCGGGAAGGCGGTGCCGGGCGGCGGCGCTGGGCCAGCGGTGGGCGGCTTCGTGGCACCCAAGCCGGCGCTGCTCGCGAAGAAAGCCGCTGCCGCCGGCACGCCCACAGGCGGCGCGAACTCGCCGGCTGTGGCGGCAGCGCGGCCGCCGTCGCCTGGCGCCGCGGCGCGTGGGGCGACAACGGGAGCCAGCCCGGCGCTCAATCGCGTGCTTAGCAGCGGGGCGGGCTCGGCGGGGGCGGCGCCTGCGTCGCCGGTGTCTCCAGCGCTGCTGGCAGCGCGGAACTCTGCTGGAGGCGCGGCTGTGGGCTCGCCAGCTGGCGCGGCGGCAGCGGCGGCTCCGGGCTCGCCTGCGCTTGGAGTGGGTGCGGCATCTTCGCCGGGCTCTGCGTCTAGACCTGCCCGGCCCACGAGTGCCGGGAGGTCGGTTCCCAAGAAGCTGACTGGCAGCTTGGCGCCACGAACAGGGGGCGGCATGATGCGAGCTGCGGGCGGCTCGTGAGCAATGCCGTGTCGTGTATACAGGTGGTCAATGCGGGCTGTGTTGGGTTGAAGAAGCGGTAGTGTGGTGTGGTGGGACGGAGGCTGGTGGTGCGGGCGTAGGCGTGTGGACATTGGCACTCGAGTCAAGGACTGCATCGTGTGCGTATCAATGCAGACGGGCAAGCACCGGCACGGTACATACTGTAAACATTGTCAGGCTACCTCCCACTCCTGCAAGGGCAAACTTGCCGCACGTGTTTGCCTCACACGCTCGAAGGCTGAAAGTTCGCGTTGCCGCGTTGGCACCAGTTCGAATGGGTTCAATGTGGGCAGTGGTTTGGCCCAGATACACCATATGGCAGGTTGTGGTCTACTTATGCGCTCCAGTCTGCAGACATCGAAGGACGTTCAGCTCAGCGTCCCGCGACGCGCCTGGGGGAGGGGAGCTGCTCGGCTGCTTGTGTCCCGCAGCCGCCATCGCATACACACACGCCGACCATATACTCGGCTTCCGAGTACCGAGGCTCGCATACTTGTCACTTGTAAAGCCATATATCATGGAGCCCATGGACATTGACGACGACGACCCCGTCGTTCGCGAGCTGGATGTTTATATTTGCAATGAGTTTGCCGGCTCAAGCACGCAGCTAGGGCTGCTACAGCACCCTCTGCGTCCACCATGGCGCCCATATGACTATAGCAAAGCCAAAGGCATGCGCTTCAAGCCGAAGGCGAAGCGCATTGAGGTCGACCTGCCGCTTGACACGGAATCCCGCAACTACAACGATGTCATCGAGGACATGAAAAAAGTCAACCAGTTTACGCTGCGCTCCACCCTGACGGAGGACCGCACCAACCTGGCGGTGGCCACCGTCAAGGGCGGCAAGCTGCTCATCGCGCCGCTGGACTTTGCGGTGCAGCTGCGCCCTTCCATGCACCACCTCAACGTGGCGGCCGGCGACAAGTCGAAAGGCCCCGGGCACGAGAGCGACGATGAGGAGGACGACGAGCCCAAGCTGCACGCGGTGGAGGTGCAGGTGCAGAAGCGCGAAACGGAGCGGCAGGCGCAGGCGCGCAAGAACAGCTACGCCTACATCACGCAGCAGGAGGAGGAGGAGGCGTTCGTGAACCTGGGCATCCACGGCGACAACAGCGTGGCCGCGGAGCAGATCTGGGAGAAGTTCATGGCAGCCAAGGAGCTGGACCACGGGTCGCGGAAAATGGAGCGGCAGGCCTACCTCCGTGCCATTGTGCCGCCGCCCAGCGTCACCGCCTCCAACCCCCACGGCGCCGGGCCCGACGGCGCCGCCGTCGCGCCTGGTGCCGCGCTGCTGCCCACCGCCATCGGCTCCGCGGGCGGGCAGCTTTCGGAGACGGCGCGCGCCGCGCTGCCGGCGGCGCTCCGCGCGCTGTTCAAGGAGCACACGGTCTGCAGCCTGGCCAACGTGCGCAGCTGGCTGGACTCGGCCGCCGCCGCCAAAGACGCCAAAGAGGCGGCGCTGCTGCCCGACAAGGCGCTGCACGACGCAGTGCTGTCGCTGGGGCACCTAAAATCCATGCACCGCGTTTACGTGGTCACCAAGACAGGCGACGAGAAGACCGACCCGCTGCGGAAGCTGGTGGTGGAGCTGCTGGAAGCCAAGGAGAGCTTTAAGCGCAGCGAGTTCAACGACCTGTCGCGGACCAACAACATGAGCTTCAGCGAGAGCCAGTACAACAAGGTGGTCAAGGACATCTGCGAGAGCCGCGGCAACACGTGGCACATCAAGAACGGCGCGTCTGGCATCTGAGGGAGCCGGGCAGGCAGGGAGGCAGGACGCTAGGGAGGGAGCCTGGGAGGGAGCCAGGGAGGGAGGCGGGAAGGCAGGCAGGAGGGGTAGCTCTGGCGCGGCGAGGCGGTGGTGGCGGCGGCGGCGGCGGCGGCGGCAGCGGCGGCAGCGGCGGCAGCAGCGGCGGCGGCAGCGGTGCCGCTGCAGCAGCAGCTGTAGTTGTGGTGTGCCTGTCCAACAGCGGCGGCGGCGATGGACCTACCAAGCAGCTGTGGCGGCGCCGGCGGCGCGGCTAGGACGGGCGATGCGGCTCAGCAGAGCAGAGCAGCTGGCGGCCTGGCGGCAGCGACATCGGCGGCGGCGGCGGCGCCAACAGCTGGGTGCCGGCCGCGGCTTTGCATTAGCAGTGGGCAAAGGGCAGAGCCGGGCGGCGCGGCGCAGCATGGGCGTTGGCGGCGGCGGCGATGGCGGCGGCGGCGGCTGGCAACATCGCATGTCGTGGGCGCGGGCTGCTTGTGCTGTGTGGATGGGCTAGGAGCGATTGCACAGCGCCGCGGCAGTCGAGGCGCAGGCACGCGCGTGTGGGTGTTGCCGCCAACAGCCCGCCGCCGGGGAGAGCTGTCGGCATCGGGGGCGCACGTTGGCGGTCCGCTATCAGCAGCGGCTGGTGGAGCCGGTTGAGCTGTGGCACCTGTGCACTGGCGGCAGCCGGCTTTATGGTGGTGGCGTGGCAGCTGGACTCGGGCCGCCTGCCGCATGTTGGCATGGGTCACGGGGAAACGGCCGCGGGGTGACGGGGGGAGGGGTAAGAGCCTGGGAGCGGGAGGGCGAAGGCAGCTGGGCATGTGCCCGGACAGCGGCCGGCAGGATTATGGCGCCGGCTGGGCCCAGCGGTGGGCAGGCATCGGTATGGGGCAGAGGGCGATGGGGAGGGGCATACAGCAGAGCGTCAAGCTAGCCATGGGCTGGAGTCATCTCAGGCGCCTGCTGACAGGGGCCCGGCGAGCCTTGATGCTGGTATGGCTGGGGGCTTACGGGTGCAGCATGGCATTGCCGCTGGCGGTGTGTGGGGTGTAGGTTGGGAAGGTAGCGTCGGCAGGACGCGCTTGCTGCGTGGAGTGCAATGAACGAGATAACTGACTTGAAAGGGATATCCAGCACTGACTTGCTGCAATGGAAGCTGGCGCGCCAGACTTGCACTTGCGCTTGGGTATGCGAGGAAGCATGGCTTCATTATTACAGTCATGACTGGGCAAGGCTAGGTGCGCTGTTTGCGGTGTGTGTTTGTATGTTGGAAGGAGGGATGCCTGTTGGGGTATTGGCCAGCGCCTAACTGCCATAATTACGGTATTCTATATCCAATTCTGCCTTGTGGATTGGGGACACGGCAGTACATGGGTGTTATGGCCGGGTGGCCATGCATGCAGTACTTGAGAAGGCGGGCTGCCCGGCATGTTTGTTGCGCGTGCCGGTTTGGCACCCTCGCAGTTCTCGCGTATGTGGATGGAGGGCAGTGTGCGGTGCTAGTCCGCTGTTTGTTGCTGCGGGAAAGCGACCTGGAGCCAGGATCTAGTGAGCAGAGATGGCTCGCGAGCCACTACACGCACGACTATCCATGCCAGTCACGCAAGTGTAGAAGTGGGAGTACGGTTTGGATGCAATCCCGGGCTGCGCCGCCGCCCCGGGGTGCATGGGTCGTACGGCTCCGTGCCAAATACGAAGCCTGCTGTCATGGTTGGGTTACCTCCGCGTCGGTACGCACCGACCAGCGACACGGGTTCAGGGGGTGTGCGATGGGGCAGGGTTTAGGCAGGTTGGCGAGGTCCCGTAGGGTGCAGCTGACGCCCATACCCCAAGCAGACGGCAAACAATTTGCAGCGGCAGAGCAGAAGTGCATGGCTGGTCGAACGCCGGAGTTACTGTAACGACAAGTTGCTGGCTGGCTGGAAGTTTGCTGATGCACACGGGTTCAGGGGGTGGCCGTGGACCCATGGTGCCGCCAGCATGCAGGCAGCTGCTGTGTAGCCGCATGCATCAAGCAGCCCAGGCTGTGTTCATGTACTGCCAGCGCGCCGGGCCCAGCCTCAGCCTCAGCCCAGCCTCAGCCCAACCTATGAGCCCAGCCGTACAGCAAGGGGGGGGTGTAAATCCGCCGGAATTTGACCCCATGATTCAAATGGAACGAGCACCCTGGTCTTGACCCTGGTCCCTGGGTACAGTAACTCCGGCGTTTGACCAGCCGCGCACAGGCGCACTCCTGCCCTGCCGTTGCAAATTTGTTTGCCATCTGCTGGGGTCTGGGAAATAGCTGCACCCTACGGGACTTCACCAACATGCCTTACCACTGTCCCATCGCACAGCCATTCCTAGCCCCTAGGAGACCATTTGACGCCTCCTTATGAATGCGACATTACAAGCAGCGACAGGGCGGCCAGCCGCGGTGCGCGGCACCTGATGCGGATTTGTGCGCCCGCGGCATTGCCTGCAGCAACCACCATTGCCGCCGCGCCCACTACGCAGACCAGTGATACCCAGTAATATGCATGGATTGCGAAGCTCAGAAAAGCTTGCTGCTGCGTTGACGTCACCCCCGCGCTCGGCTTCCATCCTCTGGGAGCCACATTCGCCACGACACTGAATTAACACCACCACGACATTGAAAGTACCGCTAGTAACCAACCAAAACAAACCCCCTGCTATTACATCAGGGGGCATCGGGCGGTGTGCCAGCACCGCACACGTACCCTCGCCCGCCTTCCTGTCATATTAAGCACTCACCGGCAAGCGCCATAATTTATACGAACAAACGAGAGGCCAACGCCTCAGCGCAGCCGTGCCGCAAAGCCACGAGGCCCCAGCACAGCCGGATGCTGCAGCGGGCCACTTCCCGCGGGCGCTTCCTTCCCTACTTACTTGGCTCACGGCTGTGGCAACAATGCTTGCTATCAGCACAGACGCATACCCCTGCACTGCACAACAGGAAGCGCTTTGAATTATTATTCACGAAACTAGCGTGCCGCGCGCTACAGACCCCGCGCGGCCGTCCGCCACTCGCCATGTACCCGACCACCGCTACGCGCGGGTGGCCGCAAAGTAAGAAGCAGAGCGTTTATATACGAATGCCAGTATCCATTTCAGCCCTCGCCGTTTGCAGACGAACCATTGCGATTGGCGTTCGCGTCGGTACAGCGGCCCGTCATCGAGCCCCACACTGCCTGCCGCTTGCTGCCACCGCCAATGCCTCTGTGAGCGAGCCCATCGACGCACACGCACACACACTTCGGTGCATGGCATTTTATTACTGCCCAAGAGCGAGGCGGCACACGCCATCGCCGCCGCCATCACCAGCGCTGCTGCAAGCTCCACGCTGCCACGCTGTGCTGCTGTGCTGTGCCATGCTCGGCCTGGCCTGGCCCGGCGCCAGGACGGCCGACTCGAGCACACCTCACCGCTGCCGCGTCATGCACATCTGACCAGCGGGGTGGGCGGAACCCGTCGGCACCTGTCTTATGCTGATGTAGGATCGAGAAGGCCTCAAACACGCGCCCTGGTGGTTCCTGTCTCATGTCCTTTCGCTCGCTTGCTCGCGCCTGTTGCTCAAGGGCCGCGCCGCTACCGCCGCCACTGCCCTGCCGCCGCCGCTACTGCCGCCGTCGACTGCAACCCTAAGGCATGGCCGGCACGGGCACGGACGCCGCCGTTGGCGAACCGCCCGCAGCCTCCGCCAATGTCCCCGCTCCGGGCCCTCCTGTCTCGTCCGCAGCCGTTGTGTCGTCGTCGTCGTCGTCGGCAAGAGCCGCCGCCGCCGCCGCAGTCGCCGGCCCGGACTGCTGGGCGCGGGCCTTCGCTGACTTGGCCGGCTCCGGGCCGCCAGCGGCAGAGGCGCCGGCGGCGGGTGGGTCCGAGCGCCGCGCAAAGAGCCCCAGGGCCCGGCCGACGGGGCCGCTGTGGTGGTGCGGCGACCTGGGCGCTTCCGCCACGACGGCACCGGCGGCCACTGGCGGCAGCGGCGATGACGACCGTGCGCTGCCTCCTCCTCCTCCGCCGCCTCCTGCTGGATGCGCCGTGGCGGGCCGCGGCGGCGTGACGCCGGCGGCGCTGCTGCCGTGCCCGCTGCTGGCGGTGGTCAGACCTCGCGACAGCCGCGCCAGCCAGTTCTTGCCCTTGGTGATGCCGTCCCGCGCCGCCGCCACCGCGCTGCCAGGGCGCGTGCCCTGCGGCGGCGACGGCACGTCGGCAGCGCTGCCGCTACCCACTGAAAAGAATATCTCGCCGGGCGCCGATGCGCGCTTGTTGCGACGACTGATGGTGGACGCCAAGGCTGCGGAGGCCGAGCCCGCCGAGGCCGCCGGCGGCTGCGAGCCGGGGTCGGCCACATTGTCGCTGCTGCTGCGGCGGCGCCGCTGCGAGCTGGCGGACTGGGCGCGGTCACTGTGGTGGGAGCCGCTGGTGCCGCCGCCGGCGCCGTGGCCGCTGCTGCGGCGGCTGCGGGCGGGCGACGCGCCGCGTGAGGGCGTGGCGGAGCGGGGCCGCTGCCCGGAGGTCTGGAGGACAGGGTGGCGAGAGGGGCGTAGGGAGGACGAAGGTTGAGTGAGGTAGAGGAAATGGATGGGAGTTGAGGTGTTGCTGTCGGCACTAGTGGTGCGTGTGGTGAGGTGTATGGGTGTAAGGTGGGCAGCTGCACAACGGTGGCGGTTGGCAGGGCGCGCGTTGCTGCCACCGCTTGGTAAGGCTGGGCGCACGCTTATTGAACTCCGCCCCTCTGTGACTTCTCTGAAGGGCCCTTGTTTCCGTGTCACATGCCGTCTTGCGCGCCCCTCAGTTTGTTGGTGCCGCACACACCCATCGCACCTCATGCCGGATTGCCCTGCCCCACCAAGTGCTGCGCTGTAATGCACCACACCTTCGCACCATGCCCCAACTAGCCCCCACCCAACCCCGTCCCGTCCCAAACCCAACCTCCACTCCCATAGGAGTGGCGGATGTAACCTCAATCCCCAAACCGCGACCCGGGGCCCCAAACCCACACGGCTTGCCTCCTCACCTCCGTGCCCAGGTTTGCTGTGAGCTTCCGGAACAGGCGGCCCATGGCCGCGGCCGCGGCGCCCACCGCCCCCGGCGCCCGACTGCTGTCCGAGCTTTTGCGCCGGCGGGTGAGGTACTCGCCGTCTGAGGCGCGCCGGAACCGCACTTGGTGCGATGCCTCACGCGTCGGGCTGGACGAGCGAGACTGGCGAGCCGTGTCGGCAAGACTGCCTGCGGCGCCTGCTGCTGCGTGACGCTCTGCATCGCCTGCTTGCGGCGTCCCTGAGGAAGACCAGGAGGCGCGCTGGATGCCAGCGTTCGCCAGGTTACTTGGCCCCGCACCAGACCGCGCCGTTGCGCCGATGTCTATGCTTGCCCGCTCCCGAAACCGACGGCGAGCCAGGCGCAGTGAGTCGTTCAGGTGACGGTTTGCCAGCGGTGTCTTGAGCTCCGCGTCCGAGTCGACGTCCCCTTCCTCTGCAGGCTGCAATGCGACCTCCTCGGCGCTTGCTGCTGGCACCTCACCGTCATCCGGCCCCGGCTCTTCAATCCCAAGCTCCTCTTGCTCTTTACCCTTGGCAAGACGCCTTCTTGCCAGACCTAAACTGTCAATTCGTGCGCATTTAGCGCCTAGCGCATCTTTCCTACCCAGCGGACCGCCCAGGACAAGTTCTCTGAGGCCCATGTTGGAGCCTGGTGACAGGCCGACGCCTCGTGTTGCAGTAGCAGGCGAAGCGTCTCGCTGGAGAGCCGGAACGACGCCGAATCGACCCAGCAGTCTTAAACGCGGCGTTGCGTGTGAGCAATGTGAACAAAGCTACAAAATCTGTAGCATGGTCAAAGCAGAAATCCTCCCGCTCCCCAAAACTGGCCATGGACACCGACATCGCGATTGGACTTCTCGCTGTGTTTTCATGGTTTTACACGTTCATTAAATGCTAGCGACATTTGCCTGTGCATCCGTAGCATCCACGGTAGGCCCAGCTTATTAGCGAGAAAATCAACTTCGGCACCATCACTTGTTGTCCCGCGATTCTTCCCAAAGCTCGCTGAGGCCACACAGAGCTAATGAGTGCAGCCTTCGGTGGCCCGCGCGGCTCGGGATCAAAAGCGCCTGAGAAGGGCGTTTTCCCTCTGGACCACTTTGCCGAGTGCCAGAAGGTGAGGTACACCCGGACCCCGCGCCAGCCGGCACGGGTGTTTCAACTTGACATCCATCTACCCGCCCCTCCCATGTGCGCGGCTCTGTACATACTGTAGTAGCTGACATTAACTGCATAGCTGTTTGATGCGGCGTTTACGTCGGGCCATGTTGCTAGCTCCACGCCTCCTCTCCCCCCCTTGCCGTGGCACGCCCAACCCCACACGCACACACATTCGAATGCACAGGCTGCACGCACCTACTTGGCATGTTTGGAGGAGCACGACCAGGACGCATCGCGCTGTATAGACCTGTCAAAGGCCTACCTCGAGTGCCGCATGCAGAGGTGTGCGAAGTTTGGCGGGGGTCGGGCTATTGGATGTGTTCGCGTCAGCGTCGTGAACTGTTGAAAGATGTTCCACACCCAGTGATACAAACTCATTAAAGAAAGACCTTTGTGCCTGACTACACGCAACCACACGTCGGCGTCAGGGGCCCTGTGACCATGGCTGGTTCGACCCCGCACCCAGGGCACAGCTTCTGGACACTGGGAAGCGCCACCCCCGGCCCCGCCGAATGTCAAAATGTTTGATTCTACCGTATGTCATGCTGCGCGTTGTTCACTTGTGCAAACGCAAACAGGGACCTGATGGCGCAACAGGACCTCAAGGAGCTCGGGTTGACGCCGGTGAAGCCGCTGGGGGCGGACAAAGGGCCGGACTCCGGCAACTTGCGATGAAAGCGGCCTTGTCGTCGTTCTAGAAGGGCACAAGCGCCGTAGCAGCAGGTAGCAGCACAGCGCAGACGGCCTGGAGGTTGGGGCATGCATGGGTGGGGCGCAGGGTTGGCCAAAACCTTATATAGCCGCGCGGACCTAACCCTTAGATAAGCTTATCTATGCTTATCTATGCTTATCTAAGTTAGGCAGGCCCACCTTAGACGGGGGGTGTCCCTAGGAGAAGTGGGTCATGGGCTGAGCCGTTTTTGCTGCAAAGTAGTTTAATGTGTTGCTCTCTCCGTCCCCTTCTGTAATCAACAGTCCGAAAGCCTGTGATGCCCGACCCCACTGCACTCCAGCCCCTGACGGTCCCCAAACCCATGCACGTCAATGCCGCCGCAGCCGCTCTCAGCCTCATTCGACTCCCCATATGGGGCCCCATGCACCCCACGCAGTCTACGTCAAGCCCCCATATATAATGAAAGAATGCGTGAATGCTCAAGCCTCCTCTCCGCTGCAGCCTCCTGTCCGTGCTCCGCTGCGGCGGCCGCTTTGCTCACTCCACGAGCGGCTCCGTCTCCGTAATGTACGGCATGCCCTCCGCCGTCAGCTGCAGGCGCGGCTGCGCCGCCTGCTGCTGCGGCGCCGCCGCCCCCAGCTCCTCCTCCTCCTCCTCGCACTGCTGCAGGATCAGCTCCTCGTCGCTGGCTTCAAGGCCCGCGGCGAGGATCTTGCTGGGGCCTGGCACGTGGGCGGCGTACCGCATGGCCCCAGTCTAAACCTTAGATAAGATTAGATAAGCTTATATAATGCTATTTGCTGTTTGACCGTGCGTTGACTATGGTCGTCGGGGGGCCTCTGTCTAATGTCTAAGTTATATATAAGCTTACATAAGCATATCCTTAGTTATCTAAATCTAAGGCCCTGCCAACCCTGGTGGGGCGTCAACAGGCGGGCGGGCAGGCAGTCAGGCAGTCAGGCAGGCAGGCAGGCAGGCAAGCAATGGAGGTGCGGACCGGCGGGCAGTTTGGAGGGAGGTATCGGGCGCAGGCAAGGCAGTGGTTCGTTTGCGTCTGGGGGTTACGTTGACGTGGGTGTCCTTCAGGCGGGCCCATACAGTACGGAATGCGCTGGGGCGGGTCTGAGCGAGTGGGTTGCAGGTGGTCCTCGCCCCAATTCGCGGGCCAATTCCCTCGCCATCACAGGCGAGGTTGAGGGAGGGGGGATGGCGCAGTCAGGACTCATGGTACGGCCCCCGAGGGTTGCAAGCGGCATCATGGCGGAGAGGGTGGAGAGAGAGCACTGAGGAATGGGCGAAGCTTATGGAGGTTGGTAGCACTGTGACTTGATGAGTCATCCAGATGCAACACCCCCGCATGAGGGATCCAGATGCAACACGGGAAGAATACCGAGCCATCCTCGTGGCTGCCAGGTTGCTGGTGCTTACAGTAGAAATGCGCGGCCGTTTTTCTGGGAGCCGAGGGGCCAGAGCACGACCCGCACGCTAGCTTTTGCGGTGAAGTGGCGGCGACACTGCAACTTGAGGCTCCTAGACAGGCCCGTCATGTCTTGAGCTTGCGGTCATCAGAGGGGTGGTATGGGGTATAGGATTGGTCCCGCCGCCGGCACCAGAGTTGTGCATAGACCTAGGAGGCCCCGAGGGAAGTGGTCACAGCTGTCGCAGGCACTGATGTGCGTAGTGCGGTACTACGAGCAGAGAGCCTGGGCCAGGCCTTGGCGGATGCCGCGGGGGGCAGCTGGCAGGCGAAGGCAACGAAGGAGTGAAGCCTGTTGAGGTTATTGATCTCGAGTACGATGATCGGCGGCGTATGCAGCTCGCTTGGTCTTGTAACGGTTGTGGAGCGGTAAGGGATGGGCGGACTTGGCGGTTAGTCTTGTAACGGTGGTGGAAACAGGAAAGGGACGCAGCGCCGTAATAACAACACCCGACTGACTGCCCAATCATGGTCCACAGGCGCCCACCTGAACATGAATTACACCGGTTTCGCTCGCCAGGTACTCGCCAGGTACTCGCAAGGCACTCAGTCCTTACCTTGTTGGCATAGCAAGTCTGCCCCCTCCCTTGTTGGATTCGGGCGCCCCCGACCCCACATACAGCCCACACACGCTGCCACCTTCCCCACACGCCCACACCGCCACCCCTCGTGCACTTGAGCAACCGATCACTCATCCAGTCATCCCCTGCGTGCCGCATGCCTCAGTCCCTCGGTGACACCTCGCACTGCGGTAATGGCTCCGGAGCCAAATACTTGCTTGCATACCCCCGCCACAACCTAGCGCGCGCAACACAACACTACACAACATGACGGGACAAGACACAACACCACACTACACAAAGCCATGGCGTCCGCTGCGGCACAGACAATCGCAAATGAAGTGAAGCGAGACAAATGTGGTGGTGTGCAAAAGAATGCAGCCACGGCCCACGGGCTTGCCGCCATCCAACACGCGGTATTACCATCAAACTCGTTCCACTCGAGCGTGCAGCCTCAATGTTCCTTCAGTCTCCCTCGCCTAGCGGGTGCGCTGGTCCGACGATTTATTGCAGGGCGACGCCTCAGTTCGGTAGCGCTACTTGCAGGGAGTGGGCTCCGTGTGTAGGATTGCGTGCCTTCTACGTTCAGCGTCCGTACGGTGTCCCGTGTCTTCCCCTACCTCCCACTCCCTGGCCCTAGCTCGGCGTCCCATCCAAACAGCGCTGCGCCGTCGAGTGTCGCGTCGCAGACACGTGCACTTGAGGCAGGCGCTCCTTGCAAGCCCTCGCCTGGAATGCTTGCAAGCCAAGGCCACCACAACTATGCCCCCGGCATCGCGATTGTTGGTATCACCGTCCATGCTGGCACCACAGCGGTATCGCTCATCACACGATAGCCCCCGCCCTCCACATCGTTGTCGGTCCCTGGCCCTGGTCTTCGCCCAGCCAGGCACTCGCATGGTATCTATGCATGTGCTACTTGCCGTTGAACGTTTGAAGCCGCGTCGCAAAAATTGTGCATTCATGCGCAGTCCAGCATTCATTGCCAAACGTGTGATCGGCTCCCTCGTGTCGGCCTGACACACGACGCGCTGCATTCAGCACTCTGTCGACTCAACACCAGTGGCTCACAGCGCCCGCCCCAGATGATTTTGCCGCCCATCCCCCGGCATTCTGCGCGAGCCTCTGTGTAAGCTCCTCCGCCAGCCGTCATGCCGCGCAAAACACCATCCTGGCCGGTAGATACCGCGGCACGATGCCGGCCCGCATTCCCAACATGGAATACACTTCAAGAATCTGCGCCCCCAACTCCAATGTGCAGGGTCCTGCCTTTGCAATATCATAATTTAGTCTAACGCTACACACGGGCACAGACATGCGAACCACACGGCTCAAGTATTGCGCACAGCCTGGAAACATCTGACACTCGGCCAGGGCCACAGCTCGAACGCCGCAATCCGTGCGAGATTGCCCCTTGTGGTGCCTTCCATAAAGCTGCCCTGGCGCGCGGCATTTATCAAACTACCAATAGACCGCTTCCTAAAATGTCCAATGCTGTGTCCCCTCATACCTCAATAGATCCAGTCTTTTGAACCTGGCGAAGCGGCTGCAAAATCCATACATGCACACGGGAGAACCAGGCGCCCCCCCAAGCGTGCATGTATATGCGTTTGGACACGGGTACTCGCCCGCGAAATGAGACATGGCGGCTGCTATTCCCCCGACCCCAGTCAGCCCCTCCATAAGCTCCACCGCCCTCCACACGGACGAGTGCAAGCTGCAACCGGGAGGTGCCGACGCCCAAGCCCCCCGCCGCAAGGCCCCCGCTTACGCCTCGCTTAGCATGATGCCGTGAGGTGAAGACGTCTCCGACAGCACTTGCGTCCCTGCCAAAAGACACAAATGCACATGCAGCCAGCAACTTAACAAAGACAAAGGACGGCTGCGGCTTGTCGTCGTACGTCAAATAGCACATGCAGCAACCCGAAGGGCGCAGGGCGCAGCTCGCATGCCGCTGTGGCGCTTGCGGCCCCCACGCACTCGGTCCGTATTATACACACACGCACACCGGGTTTTGTCCCTTAGAACCCATGCAAACACAGCACACACAAACGGCACCTGCAAATTAGGACACAACGCGTCGCCGCATTGGCACGACCGGCACGCGAGTCTCGGCGCCTTGCGGCACCCTCACGCATTATGGGCGCTCGCCCAGTGCCGTTCTGTCAACAGCCCTCAACCAGAGGCATACGCACTTGCACGCGCTATACAAACATGATGTAATGGTGTGCCAGACACAAATGTCCCCCCAAAACAAAGGCTGCGTCGTGCTGCGTCGCAGCACGCGCCCGCCATGCCCCACGCGTCCATCCCCGCCGCGCCCACCCGTGTTGTGCTGTGCAGTGCTATGCCCGCCACCCTGCGCGGTGCCGTGGCCACGGCCATGCGATTGCCGCGCCGCGTGCCCATGCCAACGACACACACACGCACACGCGGGCCGGTTGCCCCCATGCCAAGGCGCATGCGTGCCAGCAGCCATCAACAGCCATTCTGCGGCAATCCAGCCACTGCTGCTGCTGGTGCTGGTGCTGCTGGTGCTGCTGCCGCCTGTGCCTAGCCGGGTGCAACCTTGCCCTTGCTGCTGCTGCCCCAGCCCCACGCCGGACGCGGCGGGTCCCGTCAGGCCATCGCCAGTCCCGAGCCCGGCCGGTCCGGCACGCTGTTGAACGCCGCGACCGGACTGTCAACGTCTCCGTGCCCCGCCGATGACGAGTACGGCAGCACGGCGGAGCTGCCGCCCTTGCTGCCGCCCTGCGAATCGCTGAACAACGCACCCGCGGAGTGGGCCGAGTGGTTGGAGTGGTTGGCGCCGTCACTGGCCACGTCAGCCACGGCGGTGGAGGAGTTGGTGCGCGGCATGCCGTTCTCCGTGTAGCCGCGGTACAAGGACACCTGCGCACGTGGCGGCGGCGGCGGCGGCGGTGGTGGTGGTGGTGGTGGTGGTGGTGGTGGTAGCGGGTGATGTTTGGTACCGGTAAGGTTAGGAGTGGTGTTCCTTGATAGGCGAACAGCCATCGCGGCTCTTCCCACCCCGCCCCGTAAGGAGCGCCGCCCCATGCAGCGCCATGCAGGTGCTGTTGCGACCTTGCGTTCCGCCTCGCTCTCACCTTGTTGGCTCCGTGCATGGTGTAATCAATGCCGGGCTTGCCGCCCACCGCGTTGCTGAGTACCGTGGCCAAGTGCTGGATCTGTTGGGGGAGGCAGTGGGCGGCGGAAGCGGGAGAGCAGTTGGAGAGCGGGTGAGTGGATGGCCAGTGACTGGTCCCCAGGTGGGCAATCGGTACCGTATCCTGGTCAGGCATGCGAGTGATGCGACACAGTTGCATTGGCGCGCGCGCAATTCCTTTCCCTCACAACACACTTCGCTTACGCCCCCACGCCCGCACACCCACGCCCGCACACCCACGCCCGCCCCCACGCCCGCACACACCTTACCCACGCCCCAACACGCCCCATCCCCACACGCGCTCCCCACACCCACGTGCGTGCGCTGCAGCGCGGCGCGCATCTGCGGGTACACGCGCAGCGAGTCCAGGTCCGCCAGGAAGGCCAGGTGCCCGGGCCCCGAGCTGTGCACGTCGCGGCTGTCTGGCTCGTCCAGCTCGGGTCGGAAGCAGGCGAACAGGCCGCCGCTCTTCTCGGGCTTGGGGTTGGCCTGGAGCGCCACGGTGGGCCAGGACGTGCCGTCGGTTGGCAGCAGGTCCACCACGATGATGCTGGCGTCGTCCTGCGGGGTTTGCGGTTGGTTGGTTGCTCGGGTTGGTTGGGTCGGTTGGGGTGGCTGGTTGGGGAGGTTGGGGAGGTTGGGCCGTTGATGAGGTTGGCTGGGGAGGTTGTGTGGAAGGAGTTCGGTTGGGTTGGTTGACGTGGGTCGGGTGCGGGTGTCCGCGGAAACGGAGTGGCGATAGCGGCAGGGTTGGCGGGCTGGTGGGACGGGGGCAGTGGTGTGGTTGCTTTTGGGGCGGGGTTGCACCCAAGTATGAGGGTGCCGGAATGGACCCCTGGCGTGAGTGCTCGCGCGCTGGGACGGGGCGTGGGGTTGGCGCTGCTGTTGTTGTGGGGTTGCCGCTGTTGTGGGTTGCGGTGTCCGGGGGTGGTGGTGCGCGGTGGCCACATGGGAGGGGTGGACCCACCAGTATCACCACCTTGCCCGAGTAGGAGGGGGTCTGTGTGTGCGGGGCGTGTGGCGCCATGTGATGCGGTAGGCGGGGCCGCGGACACAGAGGCGAGATGCAAGCACAGGAGCGTCGAGACCACAACATGATGAGCGCGTGACCCCGCAGGCCAATGCAGGCACCACACAACAGCGGAAGGCAAGCGGCGCTCAGCCGTGGTCATTGGCCGTGCGAACTGTGGTTCAGTCCTGCTTTCACTGCTGGGGCCGCTGCGTCGCTGTCTCCCAAACCCGCATCCAACCGTACGCTCGAACCGCCTTATTCCCTTCCCAGCAGCGCACGGCAGCCGATGCAGCGCCCCTCCAAGCGGCTATGGAGTGCCAGCGCCCCTCAAAGGGACGCGCAATGGGGAGGTTGCGATCGATGATATCGAGATACGCACCAGCAATCGGAGGTCGCGTGAGACCGCGCCCATGAGTGCTGCGGTGGCGGCCGAGGCGGGTTTGAAGCGACAGAGCTTCACAGCCTTGCTGAGGCTCATGAGGTCCCACACCCCGTCGCTGCACACGATGATGCGCGCGCCGTTGCTGGGCAGCAGCACCTGTGAGCGAGGTTTGGGAGGGGGTGGCAAGGGTTTCATAAGGGGTTGCATTCATGATTAGGTAAGGAAGTGGCAGACGGTTGGGAAACAGCAATCGTTACCAAGGCAACGGTTAATAGGGGGAGAGTTGGGGTTGCAATTGGAGACGGCATATGGCTGGGGCGTGAGGAGGGCCGGTGGTGCCCGGTGCAGGAGGTAGCGAGCGCGTGAGGCTCAGGGTTGCACCGCGCACGCACGTGGAGGGTATCCGACAGACTAGGCATGTTGGTCGGATTCGTCTCTCCAAGCCTTTTAGGTCTGCAACACCAAACAATGGACCCGCGGCCAACGCGCCCGACGCAGGCGGCCCCGCCCGGCTCCCGACCCAGATGCCCGCAGCTGTACTCCGTCCGTCCCGTCGCGCCCCCCACCTGCTGCTCCCGACCCGGCAGACCGCGTGCGCCCGCCCTCGCACACGCTGCCCACTACCGCGCGCGGCACGTTTCACCCACAGCCGCTGCTCCCTCCACCCGACGTGGCACCGCGCTAGGCCTGCATCCCCGCTCTTGCCACCCCTTCACCCGACCGGCCCTATCCTCACACACGCACACGCACGCACACACACACACACACACACACACACACGCACTTTCCCCTACTTTCTTGGCCCTACGCACCAACCCCATAACCAACCCCAGCCACCACCCACCCAACCACCAACCGCAACCACCCACCAACCGCCACCCAGTGCCCCGCCCCCGCACCTGGCGGATGTGCGGCAGCGGCATCACCTCAGGCCCGGCGTCCAGGTCGCCCACTGAGCGCGACACGCACAGCCCGCCCGGCCACAGCCGCAGCGGCCCCACGCCCAGCTCGCCCTGCCGCGCCGGGCCCTGCAGGTGGAAGCCCAGCGGGGCCAGGGTGCAGCCGGCGCCGCGTAACCGCGCCTGCTCCTCCGGGTTGGACTGGATGCGGTGGCTGCCGGTGAGCTCCAGGATGGAGCAGCCGGTGTCCAGCACGGCCGAGGAGTCGCCGATGTTGGCGACTGTGAGCAGGTAGCCGATGACGATGGTGGCGGTGACGGTGGTGCCTGGGGTCGGGAGGGAGGCAGAGAGAGGGGGAGAGAGAGGGGGAGGCTATGCTCATGCTCGTGCGACGCGGTGCGGGGTGTGAAGGATGGGGTGTCGAAGCAGTTGTGGGCCGGCAGCGCGCATCCGCTACCCATCCCCCGCCCACCCCGCGGCCTGCCCTGCTTCACGCACCCGACATGTGCCCGACCGAAATCCAGTCGTTGTCTAGCCGCACGAACGTCTCCACGATTGCTTGCCGTACGACCTCCGAGAACATTTCCACCTCTGCGGGCGCAAGATGGTGTCAGGGCGGGCGGGGGTTTGGATTTAGCACGTCATGCGCCCGGCACGTGGCGCGGCCCCGTGATTGCGCGTGAGTAAACCCCTGCCGCTTTTGCATGCTGCTTGGCCACACGCACCCTTCGGACTGGCCATGTTTGGAGGCTTCGGTGGAAGGAACGAGTTGAGTATCCGAACGAAGTTTGCCGCCACGTAGTTGGCCGCTTCTGAGCCTGTGCGTGGCAAGCCGGACGGCGAACGGCCGGGCGAGTGGGTTAGGCCTTGGCCGTCGACTCAGCGACTACCCGCGCAATGCTCGGAGCAGTACGGTTAGAGACAACGCAGACAGTCCGCATGCGGTAGTTTAACAGAGGCGAGCCCCCAAACGTCGATGTGGCTGTGCCCGCGCCTGCCTACAAGCAGGGCTCTGGCCGCCCAGATCACCAAGCTTCCGCAACTCAGGTACTCCTCACTTCCCTATTATCGGAAACTTATAGAGCCGGAATTACGCTTTCCGCAAGGGTCGTCGGCAAACCCTTGCGCGTGCAGCCCAACCAAGTTACGCTGCGCCACCCTCCCGACTTGGAACATGAGTATAACGCACCGCTATGTCCGTCGCACACCATGTAGAGCATGCTGGGAGGCTGAGTCGCGATTGCAAGCGGATGTATGTAAAGGACGTCCTGTGACAGCGAGCAGCAATAACAAGTGTCAATTTGAGTTGACGTGTACCAAAATTGCTGAATGCTACGCAGCGCCCAGCCTAGGGCTCGAGGATGGGCCGGCTGTTGGCCAGAACGCACCTCGCCCTTCACAACCCGCGATGCAGTAGAATGACATGAAAATGGTGATGGTATAGTCGTCGGCGGCTCGGCGGACTCCATTCGGTACGCAGCGTGCTCCGCGATGGGCTGCAGACCCCCACGCATATCAGCCTCTGACTGAGCGTATTGCCCCACTTTTCACGAGTTTCTAGACCAGGTTAAGCTGTGGCTGGGTCCCGCGCTGGCTCCTCTCCTCCTGTGGCGCAAGGAGCGTCGCCCGGCCAGGAACCCTTGTTCCACTTTACGGCTGAGACGCTATCAAGACATCTGGAATTTACTTCGACGCTACGTTGTTCCAGAAGTAAGGTACTTAAGTCGCGACGAGGCTAGTTTTGTCCGGGCACGTTTCGTCTTGTTGACGTCCTTAAGATTGCTACGGGTTACTGCTTTAGTGGCGCGTACACGTCAAAACCAGTAGAGGTAAGACGCTCGAGAGAGCGAGCGCGCCCCCACGTGCGTGGTGTACGACCTCAATGTAGGCGCGCAATTTGGCGCACTGAAGCCATATCTACCTTCGAGGGATCGGCTTGTCTTGTCAAGGCAGCAGCTTGCACTATAGGTAACGCAACTACGGGAGTGCCCTGGGCCCGTCTAAAGTTTCCTCACGAAGCCTTTAAGTTTCCTGCCTCGCCACGAGTACACAAGCTCGCTAACGTCATGACATGAATGATTTTACATGTGGATGGGGGGGGCTCGACCAATCACTAAAGCGTGCGGCGCCCCCGCCCCGTGGTGGGCCCCCGTTCTGTTGGGTCCCTCCACAGGGTGACGAGCCGGGTGACTAAGTCGCCGAGTCGCGGGAGGGACGCCACATCCGCACGCACGTGGTGAACGCGTCGCGGGATGCTGCTGCCGGGCATTGGCGACATCGGGCGTCACCCGCGACCGCAATGTGCGGGCGGGTGATGCCACAACGGGTTTGAAAGCCGGCCCTTCTACACAGTCCTCACCGCATGCATGGCTGTTGCCTCACATCAGCACGCTCCCCCTCACCTGCTGATGCCAGTTCAATCCACTGCCGCTCCCGCTCCTGCCGCACTCTTGCGGTGACACATCACACGCGCCTGCCGCACCGCTCCCACGCCTGCTGCTCCGATGCGCTGCGACAATGCGCTTAGCTCAGGTCGAACGCAGCCGCAACTGTGGCCCCAGCTGTGGCTGCGGTGTTGGTGGCCGACTCTCAAGCCTCAAGCAGTCGATGCAAGGTTGCAGCTCTGCCATTCTTCCTTGGCACGGGAAGTCAGAAGTGTGATGGACAGGCACGATAGCTGCGCTGTGCAATCACTGGTGGTGCCGTGGTGGTGAGGAACGGTGAGGAGTACTGGCCGAAAGCACTGGCCGGCTGTGGCACGTAAGCCAGGTATGCCGTATTACAGGCAGAGAGTCCGGCCCTTCAAAGTCTTGTTCGCATGGGTGGGCCTGTTGGGCCTGACGAGCTAGCTTGGCCGCCCTGATGCATCCTCACTCGCAGCCGGCCACCACCGCCCGACTGCAAAACCGCATGTGACGCACCAGAAGTCTTTACGACCTTTCACCCACCACACAATGGCACAATGCACGCATGCATCTGGCTTGCTGCACATCGCCGCCCTGCCTGTGCAACGTTGTGCGCCAACATGTGGGCTACGCCAAGCTACGCCAAGCTACGCCAAGCGCCGTTGCTGCTTACCTGTTCCTCTTCGTAACCCCAACAGCCAGGCCAAGCAGTCCACGCCGCTCGGGTCCCATCGTCCAACCCGATGCTCCTGCAGTTCACTTGCTCGTGCCGCCCCCTCGCGACGCACTGGCACCCGAGCCGCTTCCACCTCCACCTCCGCCGCCACCGGGCTTGCCGCTGCGGCTGCTGCCGCCTCCGCCGCCGCCACGACCGCTGCTGCGGCCTCCCTGCGCAGTCGGGTGACACCGGGACAGTCGTGAGAGCGGGGTTATGCAGGCAGGCAGGAGTGAGGGCAGCAGCAGGGCACGCCAGGACCAGGGGGGGGGCACGGACAGTCTGTGGCCGCACCAACGGCGTACGTGCAGAACGCGCTACCACAGGAAGACACCGCCCAACAACCAAGCTATGCAGCGGCGGTGCCCGCACCCATTGCCCGCAACCAATCACCGCACCCATTGCCCGCACCCTTCTTTCTTTCGACGGGAAGGGCCGCGCACCTGCTTCTCCGGCAGCGGCAGCACGGTTCCCTCCCGCAGCTCGCTCGCGCCCGCCCCCGCGGCCTCGTTGATTGTGCGCTGAGCCTCAATGAAGAAGGCCAGGTCGCGGACCTGTGTGCCGTAGCGCAAGTGCACGTGTGTACAATGGGTATGCTTGCTTGGTTGGTGGGCGTGTGGGGTGGGTGGGTGGATGACTGGTGGGTTGGTAGGATTGATGGGGCGGAGACTGCGGATCGGCAACATGGGTGTGCGGGTGGCGGGCGCCGAGATTGCGGGGATTCAGAGCCCTCAGATCCGCTTTTCGTTCATGCATGGCAACCAGTGTCTCCCAGGCATTCTGACAGTGCCACGCTGCCAGGCCGGCCCCTAGCTCGGCGGTCGATGCAGCTCCCCACACCTGCAACCGCCGCCCGTGAACATTCACATCCAGTCATGCAAAAAGTCAAGCTGCCCAGATTACCTAAGTTACACGTACCCGAACATACCCCGCCCCAGGACTCCCGCTGCCCCCCGCTGCCCCCACCTGCTCCTGCAGCTCCTTGACCGCTGCCTCCGCCGCGTCCGCCCGGCCGCGCTGCTCCGCCAGCTGCGACTTGAAGTCACGTTGGTTGGCCAGCAGCGTCTCATTCAGAGAGCGCAGGAACTCCGCCTCCTGCGGGGGTGGTTGGATTTGCACAACGGAAAAGGGTCAGCCTCTTGAAGGTGGTTGTGGCGAGTATATGGCAGAGACTATGACGAGGCATGGGGAGGCAGGCAGGGAAGCAGGCGGGCAGGCAGAATGGTACGGGGGGTAGCCGTGCATGGAGAACGGAGTGCGTTAGCACAAGTTTGATTGATGCATACTAGGCTAGGCGAAGGCAATGATGGACAGGCAAGTGTTGCATAGACTCCCTGGGTGATAGATGGTGACGGGTAAGAGGTATGCGGCCCGTGGGGTAGGTCTGACGGAAAAATTTGGGGCTAAGCTTTGCCCTTGAGTACGTAGGCCCCAGACATCCCAGGACACACGCACACCAGGACACACGCACACGAGGCAGGCCCGCTGCACACACCTGCCGCACAGCTCTGAGCGCCTCGGTCGTCTCAGCCGCCTTGCGTTCCGCCGCACCGCGCCGCCGGGCCTCCTCGCGCGCGGCCGCGTGCGCTGCCTCTGCCTCGGCTGCGGCCTTGTCGGCGGCGGCGCCGGCCTGAGCGCAGCGGTGGTCCGCCGTCAACGTTGCCTGCACCGGACCGCATGACACATACAGACACACGCACACAGCTGTTAGCAGGCCTGCCCGCCTGCGCCCCTCTCGGCACCTCGTATGACGCACACGCCTATGTACAGTTGTGTCCGGGCACGTTTGTTCTGTTAACGTCCTTGACATTGCTGCGGGTTATTGCTTTGGTTGCGCGTACACGTGGGCGCGCAACTTGGCGCACTGAAGCCATTCCTACCACCATGGGATCGGCTTGTCTTGTCAAGGCAGCAGTTCAGCTTGCTCTTTAGGTAACGCAACTACTGGAGTGCCCTGGGCCCGTCTAATGCTTCCTCACGAAGCCTTTACGTTACCTGGCCCGCCAGGAGTACACGAGCTCGCTAACCTAATGACATGAATGATTTAACATGCGGACTCGGCCAATCACTGAATCGCGCCTCAACCCCACTCTTGCCCTGACACGCCTTGTGGGATTTGGGGGCCGGGATTCCGCCACACTTGGGACTATGCTTCTCACCACCCTCTGCTCTTGTTTGTCCTAGGAATTTAACAGCGCCTCAAACCCACCTGCGCCACCAGGCCCTCAAAGTACTGTCGCTGGCTGTCCAGCTGACTGGCCAACAGGTGGTTGTACTCGGCGGCGATGGCGTCCAGCTTGGAGGCCATCAGGGCTTCCTGGTGAGGGGTTGGTTGGGACCGTTGAAACCGTTGCGGTTGTTGCGATTGTCGTGGTGGCAAGGCGTGTGCGTGTTTTAAAGAGCACAAAGAAAGGCATGTCCCAAGCGCCTTGGGCCGTTAGCGAGATATACACGTGGCCGTTGTCCTGTTTGAAACACAGGAACCTGAGGGTGAGCGGCAGACATCCAAACTGCACATCGCACCCACACCAGCGCACCTTTAGCTCCTCATCCGCCGAGCTCCAGCCCGGCATGCCGCCGCCCCCGCTGCCACCTGCGCCACCGTCGTACCGCCCGCCGCCGTACGCGCCTGCATACCGCCCGCCGGCGCCACCACCGCCGCCGCCACCCGGACCGCAGTCGTCACCGCGCGCGCCGCCGCCGCCGCCACCCGCCCCACACGATGCACCGCAGATGTCGCCGTCAGAGGAGTGACCATGGCCGCGGTGAGCCGCCGCGCCGCCGCCGGCGGCGCCGCCGGCGGGCGTGCAGGGCAGGCCGCCGCCGCCGCCTGCCGCGGCCGCGGCGCCGCCGCCGTGAAAATGACCGCCGCCGCCACGCATGCCGGCGTGTGGCGAGGTGACGGCGCCCGCGGGCGCTGCAAGCTCCACTAGCTTGCCGTCGGTTTTTGACTACGAGAGGAGTTTGAAATAGAAGCAGAAGAGGTGGGCTGCTGGACTTGAGAAGAATGGTAAACAACACGCTGTGAGACCCCGGGAAACATCAGGCTCTTGGTGCGAAGGGAGGCGGTTTTGCACGTGTCAGCATGCCATGCACGCAGACGCTTCAACACTATACACCACAGTAAACACAGAGTTTTCCCAACAGCACACACACACACACACACACACGCACACGCACACGCACCTGTATGAGGCGGTGCACGTAGTTGTCGCCCACGTAGTCCCACACGCGCTGGCTGTCCAGCTCCAGGGCGTAGCAGTGGCCGCTGGTGCGCCAGTGGTCCGCGGCGTGACCTGCTCCGAGCATGCAAAGCAAAGAACCAGGATTACGTGGTAAGCTGTAAGCTGTTTACGACGCTGATTTTGCGTGGCGTACGGTGAAGCGCCGTCGCGGTCATATCGCAAGCGGCTCAAGGTAGCAGTGGTCCGCGGGGGGGGGGGGGTGACAAGCGGATAGCCAACAGTAGCGGTGGTAGTAGCGGCCGACGCACCTGCGCGGTACCGGCCGCAGCCCACGTGTCCGCATATGAGGCAAATCCACAGGTCCACACACGTGGCGCACACGCCGCAGCGGCTGGTGCTGGCGGCGCCCTGCGGGGTCGTCACCGAGGCGAATCGAGGCACGTGGCTTGAGGAACTTGATTGGGCTGTGGTGCACTGCACGGCTTGTCCCATCCCACACGGTACATCACAAAACCCATCCTCTGCCCCCTTGACTTTGGGTTTGGTGCAAGTAACACCCTCCACCCCCCATGCTGGGACAACGCGCCAGGCCCCCGCATCCCTACCGCCCCCCCTGTTTCATTACTCCGTTCTTCACATAAACGGCTACCCTCCCCGCCCCCTGTCGCCTCTGCCTGTGCTTCGCTAATTTGGCTAGGTTTGATTTACTTTGGCCTATTATTCACGCCCCCCGCCCCCCAGCTGCCCCCTCACCTGCACGCAGTACCTGCACACGGGGCACGTGGAGTCGGCCCACTTCTGCAGGCACTCGCTGTGGAACATGTGCGTACACACCGTGGTCACGATGCCGCTCACGTGCTCGTCCAGGCGCTCCAGACACACCGGACACGTGGGCAGCTCCGTCTGGCCCGGCGGCGGCACGTGCGCCGCCACCGCCGTCGGCGCCGCCGGCGCGGCGACGGCGTCGCCTGCGGCGGCGGCTGGCGCCGCCGCCGCCGGCTGTTCCGGCAGTCCCGGCGGCTTGGCGGCGAGCGCCGCCGCCGCGGCGGCGCCGCCACTGGTGACCTCAACCGCGCGCACGTGGACGAGGCGGCAGACGATGTCGGGCTCCAACGAACTGAACGGTTTTCCGTTGAGGTCGTTGTAAAGCTCATCCGCGGCCTCTGGGCTCTCCATTCGCATCACCACCATGCAGACCACACGCTGGCTGGGCGGCCGTGCTTGGTGAGGCTGGTGGCTGTGACCGCCGTGGTTGTGACCGCCGTGGGGGTTGTGGTCGCCGTGGTGTTCGTGTTGCTGGCCGTGCGGGTGCGGCGGCTGCGACTGCGACTGTTGCGTGGTGTGCGCAGGTGGCGTCGGCGGCGTCGGCGTGTTGTCGGGTGGCGCAGCCGCCGTGATCTCACTGCTAGGCGAGCTGGGCGAGGTAGGGATGGTCTTGCCATGCTGTTGGGCTGCGGCTGTGGCGGCGGCGGCTGCGGTGGGTGCGGCGGAACCCGAGCCCCTGCTGGTTGGGGCGGCGGCAGCGGCAGCAGTAGCACCAGCGCCAGCACCAGCGCTGGCATCGGCACCGGCACCGGCAGGCGAAGCGGCAGCCGATGTGTGGCGCGCTGGCGTTGGCCCCTCCGGCGCCGCGGCGGCCACCGGCGCTGCCATCCCGGCCCGCCCTCCAGCCCGCGCCGGCGCCGCCTCTGCACCCTCTGCAGCCGTCGACGCCGTCGACGGCGCTGCCGCTGCTGCCGCTGCTGCTGCTCCTGTTGATGCCGCCACTGCTGATGCCGCCGTCATGGCCGCCGCCGCAGCCGCATGCCCCACGCTGCCCACCTGTCGCCTCAGCACGCGCATGCGCCGCAGCCGCAGCAGGTGCGCTCCCAGAAAGGTGCAGAAGTCGGCGATGGTCATATCGGAGGGGAGCGCCAGGCAGCACAGCTCGGTGCAGCGCTCACCGCCACCGCCGCCGCCCGCGCCTGCGCTCGTGACCGCGCCGACTGATCCGACTGCGCCCCGCGCCTGCTGTGCTGGAGGCGTTTGTGCGCTGCGCGCTTGAGCAGCTTGTGACAGCGCCGCCTCCGGTGCGGGCGTGCCGGCGCCGGCAGGGTTGCCGGCAGGGGCTGTTGGCGGAGGTGCCAAGAGCGAGGCCCATGTGGCGGCAGGTGCCGTGGCGCTGCCGGCTTTTCCTGCAAGCGCCGCCGTGGCCATGGCTGCTGCCACTCCCTTGCCGCCGCCCGCGTGCGTTGGCGTGACGTGGCCAAAGCCGGGCGGAGGTGTGGGCGGAGGCGGTGCGTTGGCAGGAAGGCGACCAGGCGTGGGCCGGAACAGATGCACCACGCCCGTTATGTGCTCCACGCGCGGATTGCCGGCCGTGAATTCAATGGCCTCGCTATCATTATCGAGGTCGAGACCGAGCAGTTCGCCCTCGCTATCGCTATCGCTGTCGTCCCCGGCGTCGCGGGGCGGATGCCCGTCGCCGCGCGACCCCATCGCCGAGGGCAGCGCCACCTGCGACATGCGCCGCTCTGACGCCACGACGCGCAGAGTGTACATGCTGTGACGCTAGCTCACGCGCGCTAGCTGTGCCAGAAGCCAGGAGCCAGGCCCGTGCCCGGGCCTGGACCTCCAGACGGGAGAAATCTGGACCGCTGAGCCCGAGCGAGGAGTGTAGCAGCGAGATCTAAAAGGACACAGGACTGCAGATTTGCAGCATTCGAAGTGGCAGCTATCTGACAAGCTTCGCTAAACTGGGCATTTTCACGCCTCTTGTCCGTCAGTGGTGGATACTGAGGATAGGTGGCAAAGAAGTATCAAGAATTAGCGACTTACGATGGTCATGGCTTAATTAAAGCAGCTGACGACATGAATCTGTCTCGCTCTTACCAGACGCTTCCCCATCTTGCCGCGAGCACGCCACCGCAAGCGAGGGAGCGAGGCCCGACTTTGAACCTCATATCCGCAGGTAGACACTGCAGCATGTCGCATGTGGACACTGCAGCATGTTGCTGTATCACTGGGTTGGTCCTGGAAATACCTCACCACCCTGTCCCGTGCCCTGTCCGGCTGTCCCATACGGACCGGGAGGGCCGGGACCCTTTGTGCCGATTCTTGCCCCAGCGGCCACACCAGGAGTGCTCGAATGTTGCAATGCGGAATGCAGCGATGCACCTAGGGCCGGTGCTTGCCCATGGACATTGGGAGTGGGGGTTTGGAGCACGGTCAGCAGCAGCGCAACAGCACCGGACTGCACGCCTTGGCACGGCCTGCACCTGACGATTGGCGGGGATGGACGGGGCCGCACGATAGGGCCGTCAGCCTGTCAGGTGTCGTGGAGCGATACCGGTACCTCTGGCACGCAGGCGCCTGGATGGCCCGGAGAAGCCAGAATGCAGATGATACAGCTTGAACGAGCTTGAGAAGTACCTTGAGGGAGTGCAACCGAGCGCGGGGCTGCTGAGTGTGCACGCCTCGGCTCCGGCGGTGTGCCAGCCGCACCATCTTGCCTTAACGTTGCAATTAATTGTTGGGGTCTGGGAGTGCGCTGCACACGTACGGGATTACGCCAACCTGCCCCTTACCCATGTCTCCATCGCACGCCAGGATTGGCGTGAGCTAGCGTCCGTGCGTGCATCAGGGGCAAGGGCACATGCCTAGCACACACAGCCGGACGCACCACGTGCCGCTTCTGCCTGGGTGCCGATCCCTCGGTGCGCACGCGCAACACACACGCCCGCAGCCTTCTGTCGGCACACCACCATGTATAACCCTGCCCTGCCCCAAGCTGACATCAGTGCCATACACAGCGCACACACATAAGAAAGCCATACTGTACCGGGGCTTTTCCTAGGAAGCAACTGAAATCCTTCCTTGCCTCTTCTGTGCGTGGGATGTTTGACCCCGCCGTAGAGTTTGCCATAGACCTCACCGATTGCGAACCCCAAGCAAAGACGCAATCCTTGATTACGGAAAAATAAGCGCTCTTGCGCAATTACTGCGTCTCTGGCACACCACCTGTAGTAGAACTGCCGGCAGAAGACACCTCTAGATGCCCCAGGGCCCCGTGTTCCGTACTTGCGAAGGTAGACATACGGGCCCTTGATACTCTTGTTGGTGCAGCTACAGGCTGCGAATGTGATGCGCGGAAAGGGGCGCCGTGTCACGGACGGCGTGCATATGTGCTGTGCGCCGGACGCCGTCGTCGCACGGCACGCTGTGTACGCAGGCGTTATGGTGTGCAGAACTCGATTACAATTTTGACCCGAACAGCATGCGAGAGGATCAGGCCGCGCGTAATCGAACTTCATACCGGTCGTGATTTCCACTTGCGCAATTACTGCGTCTCTGGCACACCGCCTGTGGTAGGACTGCCGGCAAAAGTCACCTCTAGATGCCCCAGGGCGTGTTCCGTACTTGTGCGGCGTAGAACGACCGTTCCGCCCACACCACCAGCCGCCAACCCCACTGCTCCACGCCTAGCCCTGGCGCTCCATCTTGCGTACAGTTCGCTTTCCTTGCTGGTTTGCTACTAGCGGGCAATCGCATTAACGCCGCAAACGTGATCCGTGCTGATCGGGGACACACGGGTCCAAGCGCACAACACCTTGCGCGATCCAAACACGCTGAGGCTCGGCTGAGCAACGCGGCTTGTTGGAGCACTCACATGGCCCTTGCACAGCACCTTAAACACACACGGGCCCCAGGCTTCATTCGTTCACGCGCATAGACATATGCGCCTCATTTGGACCCATATCATCGTTAACATCACCCTGCACCTGCCTCCAGTCCGGGCCCCTCGTGTGCCTCGGCCTTCTGTGGGCAGCCCCTCACAGGCGCAACGGAAAGCGCGGACCGGCGCGTTTCTGTCTCTGTGCGTGAGAGCGGGTTCCAAAACCTGTGCGCGAGTGCCGGTCGCCCCCGGGTCTCTCAGCAGCTCCTCAGCCCAACCATGAGTAAGCAACGCGCCACCCCACCCGCGCAGGCAGGCCTGCACAAACACACGGCTACACACGTGGCACAGGCACGCAGCTACCCACACGTTCCCGCATAGTCAGAACCCTCGGCACATGCAGTGGTTAAACCATTCTCCAGCCTTGCTCTCATAGGTAAGTCAAGTGTCAGGGACGGAGCCACAAAACGCAAGCATCTCGCCACCCTCGTCACGTGTACACGCCATTCCTTCCATACTCTATCTGCTGCACTGTCTCAGGCAGCGCTCCCCTTCTCGCACACGTCACGCTTCACCACCGCCCTGCCTTAGGCGGCCCATGTCCACCCAGGCCCGCCTCTCAGCTCCGCGCCGCCCCCTTGCTGCTGCTGCTGCCGCCGCCGCCGCCACGCATGCCGCCCTTGAGCTTTTTCTTCAGGCTGCGCATCACGCCTTTCACCGGCGAGATCCTCGCCGTGTCGTCAAGCCGGTGCAGGAGCTGCGAGGAGCCGCCGGCCCCTCCACCTCCACCTCCACCTCCACCTCCACCTCCACCTCCACCTCCACCTCCACCGCCTCCAATCACATGGAGGCCGCTGCCGGGCCCTGCAGCTGAGCCGACGTGGGCGTCGCGGGCGGCGCTACTCAACGACGTACTGGGATGCGAGGCAGCGCCGGGCGAGCCGCCACCGCCGCCGCTGCCACCGCTGCCTGCAACAACCACCGCCGGCGCCGCCCCCGCGCGTGGCACGTGCAGCGGTTCTACAGAGCCGCTGATTCCGGCGCCGCCGCCAGTTGTAGTCGTACGTCGCAGCAGCGATCCCAGCCACTTGCCGGCGCGGCCGTTGCCGCCAGTGTGCCGCTGCTGCTGCTGCTGCTGGGAGGCGGCGGCAACGGCAGGTTGCAGCGGCAGCGGCGACGGCGCCGCGCCCACCGCCGCAGCTGCTGCTGCCTCGCCGGCAAGCTCCTGGTGGGTGGACAGCGCCCGACTGCTGCTGCTAGCGTGTGCAACCAAGCCCGCTTGCTCGTGGGCAGACGAGGCCGCCGCTGCCGAGCCTGAGCCCGTTCCCGATGACTGTGTCACCACTGGCGGCACCACCGGCAGGGCTGGGTGGCCTGAGCCGCCGCCGCCGCCGCCGCCAGTAGTGTTGAAGTGCTGACTCAGCATGAGGCTTGCCAGCTTGGCGGCACTGAAGCTGTCGAGCGCCTGATGATGCGGCTGTGACTGCACCCCGCCGCCTCCGCCTCCAATGCCGCCTGCTCCCGTCGAAGACATGAGGATCTGCGCAGCCGAAGACCCGGGGGTCGTCCCGCCGCCGCCGCCGCCACCACCGTTGCTGCCCTGCGCGGCAGCGGAGGCGGCGGCGCCTGCCGTCGCCGCGGCTACCGTGCTTGCCAGCAGCTCAGGAATAGTGGGCCGGTACGCCCCTGTCTCCCCGGCGGCCATCCAACCCAGGCGGCCACTGTTGTTCGCGCCGTGGGCGCTGACGTCGGCCCCGCCGCCGCCGCCGCCGCCGGGGCCGAGGTTGGCGCCATTGCCGCCGCCGCCGCCGCCGCCGCCGCCAGCGCCGGCGCCGCCAGGCATGCTGCCGCCGCCGCCATTACCACGCAACCGTCCGATGGATCCAGAACCCGGCATGGCCGCAAGCGTCTGGGCCTCAATGAATCGATGGGTGGCGGTAAGCGGCAGCAGCGGATCCACACCGTCCATGACGCCAGTGCTGCCGCTAGGCGAGAGCAGCAAGCCGCCGGCGCCGCCGGCGCCAGCGGCGGCCCCGGCGCGGCCGCTGCGGCCGACGCCGCGCCCCGCGGCGGCGGCAGCGTCGCGCTGCGCGCGCTGCGCGGCGGAGCCGGCAACGTTACCGCTGAGGTTGCCCACGGCGTGACTACCGCCGGTTAGGTTGTTAGCGGTTATGTTGACGGCGCCGGAGGCGTTGCTGGCGGGCGCAGCGGCGCCGCCGCCCAGCATCGCCCCTAGCGTTACGTCCGCAAAGGAAACGAGGGAGTGGTTCGAGCTGCTCCTGGCGCTGGTGCCGCTGCCGAGGTTGGCGCGGCCGATGCCGCCAAGGACGATGCCAACGCTGGCGGTCGGCAGGCCGCCATCGACCCCGCCCGCGAAAGTTGCCCCGCTGCCGATGCTGCCGGCGCCGCCGGTGCCGGTGCCGCCGGTGCCGGTGCCGCCGGCAGCGGCGCCGCTGCCGGCGGTGCCGGCGCTGCCAATGCTGCCGCCGTGGCCGTGGCGGCCGAAGCGGTCGGAAATGATCACGCCGCTGGCAGCGACAACGGTGGCGGCGCCGCCGCCAGCGGCGGAAGTGGAGATGGTGCCGGTACTGGTAGGGGCTGAAAGCAGATGAGCAAGCGGGCCGGAGGAGGAGGCGACGGTGTGGGAGGTGAGCATCCCTTGGAGCGTGACGTCCGACACGGGTGCGCTCTCCAGCCCCATCGCCCGCCCGCCGCCGCGGCTTGCTAGCCCGTACGAGGCTGCGACGGCGGTAGCGGCGGCGGCTGAATCGGAGGACGTCCAAGCGTCCGCCGACGCCAGTTGCACGCTGACAATGGCGGCTTGCGCGCCGCCGCCGCCGCCGCTGGCAGTGGTGGCGGAACCGCCGCTGCGGTTGGCGACGGCTGGCGTGCGCGTTGCCACCGTGATCGCCGCCGGCGCGGCAGCGGCAGCGGCTGCGGCTGCGGCTGCGGCTGTGGGCTGCTTGTAGTGGTGCGAGTGTCGAATGTTGCCCAGGCCACCGGTGCGGGTGAAGCCCGCACCAAACGCCCGGAGCTTGGCAGCGATGGCGCTGCCGAAACTGATGCTGCCGCCGCCGCCGCCGCTGCTGCTGCTGCCGCCGCCGCCGCCTGCCGCCGCCGGCCTAGGCCCCGGCGCCGGGCGGACGGGTGGAACCGCAGCATTGGCACTGCCGCCGATTTCTGGCAGGCGCGGCAGCGGCGTGAGAACGACGGCGGTCGGCGAGCCGCCGCCGCCAGCGCTGCCGCCGCCGCCGCCATCGGCCCCGGCAGCGCCGCTGTGCGGCATCGTGAAGCCCGCCGCCGCCAGCGCCGCCGACGCCGCCGCAGTACGCGGACCGTACACGTGCCCACCGCTGCCGAAGTACTGCATTCCGTCCTCGGCACTCCACCGCTCGCCCTCCGTGCCGCCGTCGGGGCCGCTCTGCACCGCCGCCGCCGTGGCGCCCGTAGCTACTGCGCCGCGCCGCCTGCCGGTGGGGTCCAATCGCGCAGCGACGCCGGACGGCTCGCCCGTCGCTACCGTGAGTGGCAGGCTGGCTGTAGCAGTCGTCTCGCTACTGCCGACGCTCGTCCGGGTCTGCGCCTGGATGTAACGCTCCAGAGCGCGGTTGCTACTGCTGCCGCCGCTCCGGCCGGTGGCGCTCGACCCGTCGGCGGCGGCACCGGCGGCGGCGGCGCCGCCGTTACGGTCGGCGCCGCTGCTGGCATCGGCATCGACGTCGTGGGATGGGTCCCCGCCGGAGCCGCCAGTTCCGGTTCCGGTTCCAGTTCCGGTCAAGGTTTCGTCCTCGCCGATCCGGATCAAGCCGTTGTCGTGCAGGTGTCGCGCGAGATCCAGAGATCCACGGTTGTACCGTGTCCCAGTGACACCAACAACAGCGGCGGCGGCGGCGGCAGGAGCTCCGGCGGCGGCGCCGCCGCCGCCGCCGGCGGCGCCGCCGCCGCTGGTGTTGGTCTCAGCGGTGGCGTAGCTGGCGCCGCTGCTGAGGCCGAGGCCGCTGCCGCCGGCGGCGGAGACGTAGCTGCCGTGGCGGCCGACGCTGCCGCTGGTGCCGAGGCCGCTGGTGGCGGTGACGCCCGTCACGCCGCTGCGCTGCGTGTTTGCGCCGTATGCTGACGTGGCGGCGCTCAGGCCCGAGTGGCTCGAGAACATCCCGCCACTGGTCATGAGGCCGCCGCTCGCGGCTGCGCCGCCGGCGGTGCCGCCGCCGCCGGCGGGGGCTGCGCCCCCGCCGCCCAGCGCGGGCGGGTAGAAGGGCGTGCCGACGCTGGCGGAGGCGCCGGTGGGCGTGGCGGCGCCGCCGGCGACGTTGAGGGACCCCATCAGTTGCGCCGTCGTCGCCGAGGCTGCTACAGCCGAGCTCGGCGCCGTCTGGTGGTGGTGGTGGTGGTGCTGCTGCTGCTGCTGCTGCTGCTGCTGCTGCACCGCCGGCGACGGCGGCTGCGCCTGGCCGGGCGCGGTGGGCCCCGACCCCAAGTGGCTGTAGCTGCTTGTGAGCAGCCGCCAGTTGGCATCGGAGGCGGCGCTCTGGGAATACAGCAACATCTGTTGCATCTGCATCTGTTGCTGCTGCTGCATCTGTTGTTGATACTGCAGTTGTTGCTGCTGCGCAAGCTGCGACAGCCGATCCTGCGAGGACGAAGCCACGCGCGGGCTAGCTGCCGCTGCCGCACCGCCGGCAGTGGCAGTAGCCAGAGCAGCAGCAATCACAGCAGGAGGCCTCCGTGCAGCGGCGGTAGCAGCAGCCGCAGCTGCAACGACGGCAACTGCAGTAGGCGGCAGCCCGCCGGCAGAGCTGCCCGGCGCAGCCGCCACCGCCGCCGCGAGGGCTGTGTCCGCGTCGGCTCGGTTGAAGGGGCTGACGAGGCCGCCGGTGGGCGTGCGGACACTGAACCAGGAGTGCAGATGCGGCGTTGCCATGCCGCCGCCGCCGCCGCTGGCAAGGCTGTGGCGGCTGGATTTAGCCGAGCGGTGAGTGGAGGCGCCTGTGATGCTGCTGCCAGTGCGGACGCCTGCGGCGCCGGTGGCAACCGCCGCCAGGTGCGACGGCGCGGCGTAGGCGTTCGGGCTGGCGGCAGCGGCGGCGGCGTTGACGATGGCGCCGGGCGGCAGCTTGGGCAGCCCGGCGCTCGATGTACTGGCGGCAGCCAGTGTCTCCGACTGATACACCTGTGCGGCGTGGTGGTGGTGGTGGTGGTGGTGGTGGCGGCGGCGGAGCATGTCAGGCCATGCGGCGTGGCAGACAGGTGCCAGCAGCACATGCTTGTTAGGGAATGTGCCCAGTCACCCAGACACACACACACACACACACACGCACACGCACACGCGCACGCACACGCACACTCGCTCGCCGCATTGCGGGGTACGCCGGTCGGCTGGTGGCAATGCGTGCTGCGCTGGCGTTACCGCACGGCACGGAGCCCGCAGCTGAGAAAGCCCACGACGACCTGGGGCGGGGCGCGCCTGCCTCCCACTCCCGCCTTCCCCCTTCCCTCCCTCTCACCTGTCTCCCGTCAGACAGCACAATCACCTGCCGCGCGCCGCCGCTGGCCTTGCTGCCCTCGCGCACAAGGCCCGAAGACAGGCCCAGAGAACGACGGTCAGACACACCAGGGCCCCGCATGCCCGCACCGCCTCCGCCGCCGCCGCCATCAGCCGCATGGGCCTGCTCCACTCCCGTCGGCGGCTCCTCAGCCTCCGTGCTCGCGCTAGGGTTGCTGGTCAAGCCGGTGGCGAGGCTGCGTGCGTTGACGACGGAGCGGCGGCGAGCAGCGGCGCCGCCGCCGGCGGCGTCGTTGTAGCTGGGAGGGGTCGTGCCGCCGCCGCCGGCACTGCTGGGCGCAATGGCGGCGGCGATCGAGGCCATGTGGTGCTGCTGTTGCTGCAGCTGCAGCTTCTGAGCCAGAGCCATGCCGCCCGTGCCGCTGCTGGCCGTGCCGGTGGCGACGCTGGCTCCCGAAATGACGGTGCCGGCCGGCAGGTTCGGGATTGTCCAGCTCGCCTCCGACAGACCGGACGAGTTGCGCCGGTAGCTGAGCTGCTGCGCCTCCTGCTGCTGCGCCTGATACGCGGCCGCCGCCGCCATGTGTTGTTGCTGCTGCTGTTGCTGCTGCTGTTGCTGCTGCTGCTGCTGTTGCTGCTGCTGGTGCGCGGCCCGCGCGGCTGCGTTGCCGGGGTTAAGCAGGAACGGCGACGAGGCGGAGGAAAGCAAGCGGTCATATATGTCTGCATCCAAGATGGTTGAGGAAAGCACCGATGCGTCCGGCATCGCCGCCGGCAGCGGCCCAGTCCCGCCGGCGCCGCCAGCCATGGCGGCTGCAGCGGCGGATGCCGCATCGCCGCCGCTGGTCTGTGTCCACAGGCCTGCCACAGAGCCGCCGCCGCCGCCGGCGCCGCCAGTGTCGAACAGTCCCTGGCCTGTGGCGGACGCCGCTAGGCTGTACTGCCGCGAAGCGGCGGGCGGCGGCGGCGGCGGCGGGCCGGCGGCGGCGGCGCCGTACGCCGTACGCGCACGTGGCCCTGAGCCCGACGCCAGATTCGCGGAGCGCTGCGTTATGCTGTACAGCTTCGCCAGCGCCGCGGCGGAGGCAGCGGCGGCGTCGCCGGCAGGGCCACCTATCCAGCCCCGCGCCGCCGCCGCGCCCGCTGCCGCCGGCATTGGGTTGTTGCCGGCATGGTAGCTGGCGGCGGCAGACACAGCGCCCTGGGCGTACGAGGCAGGAGTGTCCGGGGTGCTCTGCGCCGCTGGGCGAAGGTCGTTGGGCGGCGTCCACACGGAATGCCCGCTTGTTGCGTTTCCGGCTGCCGCCGCCGATCCCGCCGCCGCCGCCGCCGCCGCCGCCGCCGCTGGCGATGTCGGCGATAGAACCGTTGGCAGCCGCTTGCTATCGCCCTGCTGCCGGGCGTTGCCGCCGCCGCCGCCGCCGCCGGGCGCGTGTGCCGCCGGCGCCGTCAGCTGCGCCACGGTGCTCATTGGCCGTTCCGACGACGCGCGCCGCATCGCGCTGCCAGGGCCCGGCGGCGCCGTCGCAACACCGTCCAACAGCCGCGGGCCGGCGCCGCCACCCCCTGGATCGCTGCCGGCGGCGCCGCCGGCAATGCCGGCGGCGGCGGCGCTACCGCCCCCAGCATTCACCGGCGCCGCCGTCAGCAGCATACCCGCGGCCTGGCGGCCGGCGGCCGCCGCCCGGGCACGCGCGGCAGTGGAGGCGCCGGCGGCGTACGACTCGCTCTCGGGCGTATTCCCTAGATCCAACGACGGCCGCTCAGACTGCGAGCGCCGCGACTGGATGCCTGCAGGCAAGCCACCCGTCGACGGGCTCGGCCCGGCGCCGCCGGTCGCCACTGCCGCCGCCACCGCCGCTGCCGCCGTCGCCGCCGCCGCCGCCACATCGTCTGCCAGCTCCATGTCTAGCGACGCGCGGCCCTTTGGCGGCGGCTGGATCACGCGCGACCGCTGCCGCGGTGCGGCGCCGGATGCTGATGCTGACGCGGATCCCGACGCCGCCGTCGCCGCCGACGCGCCGCGGCTGCTAGCCGACGCCCGCTGCTGCGGCGGCGGCTCGTCCAATTCATCCTCCACCTCCTCGCTGTGGTGCGGCAGCGGCGGCCCCGACGCCGGCCGCGAGTAGCGCCGGCCGTCGTGCGTGACGAAGACAGCTCCGCGCAGGCCCGCGTGCTGCATTTGCATCTGGTTCTGCAACTGGTGCTGCATCTTTTGCGGCTGTTGCTGTTGGCTCGCGGCCGCCGCCGCCGTCGCCATCGCCGTCCCAGCCGCCGTCAGCGCGCCAGGCCGCGACCCCGGCGCCGAACCCGACGCCGACGCGGACGGCGAGCTGAGCCGCGTGGCCGCTGGCGAGCTGCGGGCCAGCCGGTGAGAGAGAGACTCCTGAGCCGACGGCGCTGCCGGTGGCGGCGGCGGCTGCGACGGCTGCATCTGCTCCACGAGCGTAGATGCCACCTCTGCAGCCGCCGCCGAGGAGGCGGCGGTAGCCGCATCCGCGGACGCAGGTCCGCCGCCGGAAGCAGCGCCGCCGCCGCTCACGTGCGGCTGGTCTGGGTGCGGCTGCACCAGCAGCGCCGCCGCCGCTGCCGCTGCCGCCGACGGCTGTAGCAGCCGCTGTCGCGAGGATGCGTGGCTCTCCAGGCTGCTGTAGCTGCTCGCCAGCGCCTGCGCCAACACCATGGGTGGCAGCCGCCGCACGCCGCTGACGGAGGCGTCCGGACCAAACAGCGCCGCCAGGCTCCCGCTGTCGAGCACCACTGGCGGCGCCGGTGGCGGCGCCGCCGCCGCTCCGGCGCGCGGCGCCGTTCCGGGCAGCGAGGTGGCTGACGCGGCCAGCTGCCGCAGCGGCGGCGTGGGCATGCCTAGGTACTTGCTGAGCAGGGTGGAGTCGGGAGCTGACGCGAAGCTGGGCACCTCGAAGGAGGTGGGGCGCGAGGCGTGCGCGGCGTGCCGCGCGGACGGCGCGCGGCCCGCCGTGGAGGCGGCGGCGGCGGGGGCCAGAGTGCTGCCGGGCGCCGCCGCCGCGCCGACGACAGAGGGCGCCGCGGAGCCGGCGGAGGTGCCGGTGTTCAGCGCCGGCGGCGTGACGCTGTCGACGTCCGAGATGAGCGCAGCCGCCCTACCCGCGACGCCGACCGGCGTCGCCATTCCTGTAGGCTGCGCCGCCGCCGCCGCCGCCGCCGCCGCGCCGCCGCCCAGCTCACCCCGCATGTGCAGCTCATGGAGCTGTAGCTGCAGCGGCGTCAGCCGCGCGCCGGCGCTGTAGCTCGACGCCGCGGCAGCGGCGGCGGCGGCGGCCGCCGCCGCCGCCGCGCGCCCGGCTTCCACCTCCGCCACCTGGCGGCGCCGCCAGGCGCGCCGCCGGGCCGAGGCGGCGGCGCCCGCCAGGGCCCGCCACAGCGCCACCGCCACCAGCCACACGCAGCTGTACACAGCCGCCAGAGCCGCCGTCGGCAGCTGCGGCTCCAGGTGCCGGTGAAGAGCCGCCGACAGCGCGACAGCGGCGGCGGACTGGAGGCCGAAGGCCCGCCTCGACAGCGAGCTCGCCAGCAGGTTTGCCAGCAGCGCCGCCGCCAGGCCCACCGCCGCCTCGCCTTGTGGTCCCGGGTGCACGCCGCTTCTTAGTTGTGGGGCTGACGCCGCAGCAGCGGCAGCACCGGAAGGGTAGTGCTGAGACGGGTGAAAGGAAGAGGAGGCGGAGAAGGCAGGCGATGCCTGGCCGGACGGCGCCAGGAGCACCAGCACGGCGGCGCGAGCGAATGCTGCCAGCCAGGCCGCGGCGCTGTTGATGAGCTGGACGTGCGAGGGCCTGCGAAAGTCGAGACGAAACGGGTTCCAAACAGGTTGCTGACAAGGTCATGACAGGACATAACAAAACACGGCGAAGGCGTAGGCAGGGTCAACTTAGGTCCGATGCGACAGGGTGGCGTTCCGCGTGAAGGCTCGCGCGCGCGTGCGGTGCCCCCTCGCCAACACACACACGCACCTCTCGGCCCCCGACGGCCACAGCAGCCACAGCGTGTTGAGGGCGAGTGCGGACACGCCCCACGACGTCAGCAGCAGCGCACCCAGGCACCGCAGCAGCGGCAGCAGCGCACCCACCACCGAGCCCACAGGCCCCACGCCGGCCGCACCACCGCCGGCGGGCGCCAGGCCCCCCAGCCCAGCCCCAGCCCTGTGCCCAGCCGCTACTGCCGCCGCCTCGCCTGGGCCACCGCCAGCAGCAGTAGCAGCTGCACCGCCTGCGGCGCCGCCTGTGGCGCCGCCTGCGGCGCCGCCAGCGCCGCCTCCTGCGGCGGCGGCAGCAGTAGCCGCCATCGCGGCTGTAGCCGCCGTCAGCAGCGGCGAGCCGCAGGAGTTGGCGTTGAGTAGCGCATGCAGCATCAGGACGGCGTCCGCCCCGCGGGACAGCACCACTTGCCACCGCTCCGCCCAGCCCGCCGCCAGCCGCCAGCTGCCGTCGCCCTCCGCCAGCGCCGCATCCGTCAGCAGCAGCCGCTGCTGGTGCTGCAGCATAACCGCCAGCGGCCGCGCGTCAGCCACCGCCGCCCCGCCGGCGGCGGCGGCGGCAGCCGCCGCGGCCGCCACGGCGGCCTCCAGCGCCGCCGCCGCGGCGCCCACGTCCGCGGACTGCGCGAGCAGCCGCCGCTGCGCGCTGCGGGCGCGGCGGCGCCGCCAGGCCGCCAGTAGCGGCGCCGCCGCCGCCACCGTGCCGTACAGCGCCGCGAGCACCAGCATGCGCTGCAGCAGCAGCACACCCAACGCCGCCAGTTCTCGCCAGCGCTCGTTCTCGCCCTCCTCCAACAGCGCCGCCGCCGCCGCTGCCGCCGCCGCCATGCTGCCCTGGACGTCACTGGCGCCGCCACTGCCGCGGCTCCCCGCCAAAGCTGCCCGGGCAGCTCCGGGCCCGAGGGCGCAGCTGCCCAGCCGCCGCTCTGCGTCCGCCATGGCCGCAGGGCCCAACAGCAACCCCAGCACGGGGCTCACGCCTCTCCGCAGCAGCCCCGCCAACAGACCGTCTAAACTCGCGTGCTCCGCCGCCGCCGCCGCCGCCGCGCCCGAGCCCGCAGCGCCTGCCCCTGACAACGCCCCTGCCGGCAACACAGTTGCCGGCATCGCCGCCACCGCCAGCGGGCGGAGCGGCTGTAGTGCCGCTGCCGCCGCCAGCGGCGGCGGCGCAGCCGCCGGCGCCGGCAGTAGCAGCAGCAGCTGCGCTGCACGGTGTGCGCAGCCGACGGCGACGCCCACCAGGGCCAGTGTGTAGTGCAGTGAGGCCTGGACGGCTGTGGCAGCAGGCGGGTCCTGCGGGACGGCAGTGCCACGCAGGGGCGGACGGGGTCAGTGTCGTGGCAGCTCCAAGCCCCAAGCACACGCGCTGGCGTGTTATGCTTCGGCGTCCCACGCGTGTACACATCAGCACGCACGGTGTCGATCCTCCCCCTTTGTTTGATTGACCTAACACAAACATAACAACTGACCACTACAGAACGCCCGGCCCAGCCCAGTACGGGTTCTGTCGCCGGGCAGCAGCACTGACCTGGTTGGCCAGGGTGAGCGCCGCTGACACCAGCGGCGGCAACAGCCAGCTTCCCCACAGCTCCCCCTGACCTCCGCCGCCGCCGCTGCTGCCGCCTCCGATGCCTCCTCCCCGTCCCGCCAGGCCGCCCGACCAGACGCTGGCGCCGCCGCCGCCGTGTCGGCCCATGTGCGGCGGTGCCTGCCACTCGTGAAGGTGGTGGTGGCTGTGATGGTGTTGATGGGTCTGGTGCGGGATTAGCGCCAGCAGCCCGGCAGTCAGGAGTTGCGCGACCAGGGGGGCAGCCGCGGCCACCCGCCGGGGGCCGGGGGCGAGCCTGTTCAGGACGGAGCCGTTACGGCCAGGGAGACGAAGGGGTGGGCGGCGCGAGAGGGCAATGCGGTGGTGCTGCGGATTGGCTGTGGAACACGACGGTGGTGCGGGGGTAGGGATGGATTGACGGGCATGCGGCGCGGCCGCGGCTGGCATGGGCACGTGGTGCCCGACCCCTGCTGAACAGTCACACACGTGGACACCAGCTGGACCCCTCCCCCATTGCCCTCGCAACCCACCGGCCCCCCAGCTCCGCCTGCGCCAGGCCTGCCACCATCCCAAACGCCACGAGTAGCGGCAGGATGCCCACGAGGACATAGTAGGCCGCGGCAGCCGCGCCTGCGAAAGCACCATCCAACGCGGGGTTGGTGTCGAGTGTCAGACCGACGGCCGACTACACGGTAGGTTGGCCAGTCAGACGGTGCTGAACCATCGCTATGTGGTGCTTTGACAACAGAGCAGTGCAGAAACTTAGGCACTTGCCGGTGGCGTCGTGGTGCTGTCCCGAGGAATTAGTAGTATTGGACAGGCTTGCCCTGCGAAGGACAGCCATATTCTTAGTTCAACACATTCCATGGCAGCGACTGAGAGCAATGCACAAGCCAGTCCGGGACTCACCACAGCGCTGCTGCAAGGCCTCCCCCGAGCGCTTCCTCGCGCAGCATCCTTCCGGCTCAAGCAGCCTCTTACAAAACTCATTCGCTCATTTACAGCAGGTCTGAGAGTGTTGCCAAAGTAGCGGGAGTCACTGTCAAAGTCGCTAGTAAGCGCAGGGTGCATAGACGATGCATTCGTGCTAAGGATGTAAGTCAAGAGAATATACATAAAGTCTTCAACGACTGCAAAAGGAGGAGTGGGAAATCACGACCGGTATGAAGTTCAATTACGCGCGGCCTGATCCTCTCGCGTGCTGTTCGGGTCAAAATTGTAATCGAGTTCTGCACACCATAACGCCTGCGTACACAGCGTGCCGTGCGACGACGGCGTCCGGCGCACAGCACATATGCACGCCGTCCGTGACACGGCGCCCCTTTCCGCGCATCACATTCGCAGCCTGTAGCTGCACCAACAAGAGTATCAAGGGCCCGTATGTCTACCTTCGCAAGTACGGAACACGGGGCCCTGGGGCATCTAGAGGTGTCTTCTGCCGGCAGTTCTACTACAGGTGGTGTGCCAGAGACGCAGTAATTGCGCAAGAGCGCTTATTTTTCCGTAATCAAGGATTGCGTCTTTGCTTGGGGTTCGCAATCGGTGAGGTCTATGGCAAACTCTACGGCGGGGTCAAACATCCCACGCACAGAAGAGGCAAGGAAGGATTTCAGTTGCTTCCTAGGAAAAGCCCCGGTACAGTATGGCTTTCTTATGTGTGTGCGCTGTATATGGCACTGATGTCAGCTTGGGGCAGGGCAGGGTTATACATGGTGGTGTGCCGACAGAAGGCTGCGGGCGTGTGTGTTGCGCGTGCGCACCGAGGGATCAGCACCCAGGCAGAAGCGGCACGTGGTGCGTACGGCTGTGTCTGCTAGGCATGTGCCCTTGCCCTTGATGCACGTACGCGGCCCGAAGAGCCCCTTTTGTTTGAACACTGGGAGTTGCTGGTAAAACCTTGTGACGAGCTGGTGCAGGCTGGAACTAAATGCAGAGGATAATGACAGGTTTTATGTAGGCAACACGCACGCAGTTACTGCATACACCGAGGGTGGGCGTGAGGCATGGCCGGACGCTAGGGCAGTGTACCGAATGCGATCCGTATAGATTGGAAAGCATGCAGCGGCCAGGCTTGGCCGAACTGGCTCGATGCGTAATTGCATGATGTGTGTGGGGAGGAGGGGGCCGTGGGAGGGGGATGTGCCTGCGGACGGGCACTGCGGGTGCGAATCGTTATTATGTACGGCAGTATGGAGCTGTAATGAACGTAACCCATTCTGAAGAGCACAAGGACACAGCGGGCACCGGACTTGCGGGTTGCGGGGTTCTTAATATGTTGATTGTGACAGTACTTCTGTACTGTAGCAGCCAGCCAGCCAGCCAGTCAGCCAGCTGCAAATGCAGGGCGTGTGTCTTTTGCCGACTATCCTACTACAAGTACAGTGTCGGTACATTTAGACATTGTGCGCCCAAAATCCAGATACCCACGAATCCACGATCCCTCCGAGTCAACCGCAGTCGGCACGTGGGGCGCAACTGAGCGACCTCAGTCACCGAGGCCTGGTCAGCCGTCAGCGCACAGCCTCTCGCCGTCGCCCACTTGCCCCTACCTCACAGCCACCCGGGCCAGGCCTCCGCCGCGGGACCCTAAGCTTACCTGCTAGGACCTGCTGCCCCTGATGCTGCTTGCCCACAGCGCTTCCCTGGGTACCTTATCACAGGCTTTCGCAAGAATTGAGTCACACCGTAATCAGTGGAGGGAGGCTGGCTCGACTGCCATGCCAAACCCGTTTCTGAAACCACGCCCTCCTGAACTATGGGAAGGCGTAAACACTCCTTTGTTCAGGCATTCATTTGCTCCCGCCAGCCAGCGATCTGGGACTTGAGAACCCGGTTGGGGATGAGCGATTTGTGCTCGAAGGCCAGGTTAGTCATGGGGCTGCGCGGCGCGCGGCCGGCGGCGGCGCTGCTCGCCATCCACTGCGCGATGGCGGCTCGCTCGTATGAGAAGCCGTCGGCAGCTACCACTGGATCCTCCATCAGGTCCTGTGCGCGAGGTGGCGAATCATAAGGGACGGGGGGGATCCGCATCAGTAGGTGGGTAAGACCACAACCCATACATTTTCCAAAGTCAGCTGGGCAAAAGCTGACTAGGTGGTGCGCGTGTGGACTGTTGTTCGGAACAATCAAGCTGGCCAGTTTGTCCGGTCGGGGTCTCAGGCATGTGAAGGGCCTTGGCGGCGTGTGTGGGCAGGGCGGCCCGCGTTCGAGGGACCCCAGCCTGGGGTCGGAGTGAGTAGCAGCCTGCAAGCAGCATATGCCAAGTAGCTCACCTGGGTTATGGGGCACAGGAACAGCGGCGGGATATCGTCTGGGAGCGCCCCGGGCTCGGCGTCGTCACCGCCAGCAGCTCCGCCCAGTGCCGCCGCGGAGGCGGCGCCTGCAGTCGGCGGCGGCTGCTCCCCCGGCACGGCAGCTGCCGCTTGCTGCTGCTGCTGCTGCTGCTGCTGCTGCGGACCCGAAACGTACAGTCGTGTACGGTTACTCAGCTGCAGCAGGTACGGCAGTACGACGTCCTTTAAGTCGGGGCCCCCGCCCGCCTCGGCCGCCGTCTCTGGATCCGCGCCTCCCATGCTGCCAGCAGCGCCACCACCGCCGCCGCCGCCATGCGTGCTACTGGCACCACAGCACCTGAGCGCAGCGTTCGCAAACGCCAGCGCCTCCGCCGCGGGCCACCTCTCGCCGCCGGCGCCATCAAACACCAACGCCGCCAGGGCTCGGCCGCCGCCGTCGCCTGCCGCGTCAGACTGCCGCGCCGCGTGCAAGCGCGCCTCCAGCGCCGCCGCGCCGCCGGTGGCGTCGCCAGTCAGCAGGCGCAGCAGCAGCACACCTGAATGTTTGTTTGTTTGTGTGCGGTCGACCGTCGGAAACGAATGGTTGCGATTGTTATGAGGCAGAAGCTGGCAGCAGTGCGGGCGTCGGTGCTTGCGCGACGGCAGTGACACACACACACACACACACACACACACACACACACACACACACACACACACACACGCAAGGCTGCAGTACCGCTTGCTCCTATCTGCTATTCGCTTTTCACACCTTACCCATCCTTTGTCATCCCGTGCCGGCCTGCAGGCTGCCACTCCATGCTCACTCCCACCCCAATCTATACGTGGGAACCACTGCAAACAGCCGCCCCTCCCACCGCCTCGCTCACCAAGTGCGCGCACGTCCGCGGCGGCAGCCTCCGCAAGCATGTCGGGCGTGTCAATGCCGCTGCTGCCGCCGCCGCCACCGCCGAGCGCCACAAAGCCCAGGCGCGCGCTGCCAGTGGCCGCGTCCACCACCACTCGCGCCGCATCGAGAGGCCTATGTCAGGCAAAGCACAAAAGGAGACGGTTGGAACGCCGCGCATGCGAAGGATGCGCGAGCAAGAGGCGATGCGTGTACACGTTGCGCAAGGCGACGAGCGCGAGCAGTTTGCTCACAAGCGCCGGGACTGCACCTCGCATGCATTCCACAGTGGCCTTGCCGTGCCCTGCACACCACCCTCTGCACGCACCCTACATATCCTGCACATGAACGGTTACCCCCCCCCCTCATCGGTGCACCCTACCGCCTGACACTCACACGCGGCAGAAGAGCGGCGGTGTCTGAGCATGTAGATGCGCCACCGCCGCCGCCACCTCATACCCGACACGGACGCGGTCCCGCCAGCTCAGGATCGGCGGCTGTGGCGGCTGTGGCGGCGGCGGCGGCGCGGCAGCCCTCCAGTCGACGGCGCCAGTGTCGGGCGGCGGCGGCGGCGGCGCCAGCCGGTCTGCTAGCGTGGCAAACGCCGCCGCCGGCCCACTGGCGGCGGCCGCTGCCGCCAGCTCGTACACCAGTAGCGGCTGTGCGTGCGTCCACAGAGAGGGGTTGGGAAAACGCAAGGTTAGGGTGTGTTGCGTCAATTGACCGTCCACCATACCGGTGCAGCGTCTCCGTGCGCCTGCATGCCCGGCCCCACATGCCCACAAACCGTCCAACGCACACCCAAGCCGTGCCCCCAGGCCCACGCACGTACCTTGTCAGGGCAGTCTCCCAGAAGGGTCAGCAGGTGTGGGTGACGTAGGGCCGCCAGCCGCCGCACCAAGCCCGCCGGCAGCACCACAGCCGCCGCGGACCCAGCAGGCGCCGCCGCAGCAGACGCCATCGCCGCCGCGGCACGCGGCGCGTCTTCGACCTGCCACACCGCCACCTGACGCCCACCACCGCCGCCGCTACCGCCGCCGCTCCCGCCTCCGCCGCCGCCACCGGCAGCTGCGTCAAGACGGCCGATGTAAACGCACCCACCGCCATACACCATACCATCCGTGTCCGCCACCGGCGCCGCGACCACGGCGGGTGGTCGCCGAGGCGCCGGCAGCCTGGCGAGTAGCTGCGAGCCTGCAAAGCCAAACGTGGCTGCTTCCAGCTCCGCTGCAGAAAACGCCTGTGGTGGCGGCGGCGGAGCCGCCGCGGCGGCGGCGCTAGCAGTGGCAGCAGTGACGCCGACCTCCTCGATTGTCGCTGACGGTCGGGCGTCTGCTCCTTGTCGGACCTGGATGACCGCGTGCTCACCAAACAGCACGTGCAGCTGCAGTGCTATGGACTCAGAGAGCGTGCCCTGACGCTGCATGGACGGCATGAACCCTGGCGTCGGCGCCGCACCCGACACCGAGCGCGGCAGGCCTGACCAGGCGGTGGCAGAGGCGGTCGCGGGCGACGTCGGCGGCGGTGGGTAGTAGCCGGCGGCTCCGGGCGCGAACGCGGACGGCTGCCCGTAGGGGTATTGCGGCGGCGGGTACTGGTGCTGCAGCGGATTGTACTGTTGCGGCGGCGGCGGCGGGGGCGGCGGCGGCGGCGGCGGTCCCGAACCCGGCTGGTATGTTGGGTAGAAGGAGCAAGAGGTGGCTTCAAAGGCCACGTCAGAGCCACCGTATCGCTGCCGGGCGCGCTTCTTCAGCATGGTAAAGCCGCAGATGCCGCCGCCGATTAGCAGCCACACCCCCACCACCAACCCCACCACCATCCCGACGTAGCTGCTGCGGCTGCTGCTGCCGCTGGCACTCCGGGATGTGTCCACTGTCGTATGTAGAGCGCAGTACGGAGCAGGGGGAAGGGGTAGCCGTTCATGCAGAATGGAGCGGGGCAAGGGCCATTGAAGCGAGTGAAGTGAAGCGCGTCCCTATCCCAGCGCGTTAGCAGGCGTAAGTAAGCAAATGCCGCGCATGCACACAGGCAATCAAGGTGTGTGCCCGGTAATGACACCGGTAAGCTCTGCAGCACTCACCGGCGCCGTATGAGGTTGTGGGTGGCAAGGGCGGCAGGGGCGGGAACGGTGCGAATGCATCCGTGAAGCCGGGGACTGTAGGGGATGAGGGGAGGGGCAACGAAAGTAATGAGGGTAGTGAAGCGACACGCCACAAGCAACCGCCGGGTCCGTAAGCATGAGAAAGCGCGCACCCGCGCATGCGCGCGCGCCCACACACGCACACAAACATGCACGCACACTACAAACACGCCGCCGCCACCAACCACCACCTGCTCCACCACTCACTGGACACAAACACGTAGGCGACGCGGCTGAAGGACACGTCATAGGTCAGCGTCTCCTCCGTCACAAGCCCGGCCAGCAAGAACCCGGGCGGCACCGGCTCCCACGGCTGACTAATGCCGTTGGCGGCACACAGGCCCGTGCCGCGATCCGACACGTCGCCCAGGCGCTGCACCACGCCCGACTGGGTTCGTAACAGCAGGCGGTAGGCGGTGACCGCACGCACGCCGGCAATGACCACGTCGCTCCGGTAGCAGCATGCGCTGACAGCTGCGATCTGTGTGCAGGCGTGCGTGTGTTTGTGTTTGTGTTTGTGTGTGTGTGTGTGTGTGTGTGTGTGTGTGTGTGTGTTGAAAGAGAAAACGAAAGCCCGCCTAACGTGTATGTGTGTGTGCCACAACGAAGTGAATCGCCCGCGTGTGTATGTGTGTGCGAGAAAGTGCGTGAGTGCGTGGAGTGAGTGAAATTGAGAAAGAGACAGAGAGAGAAAGATAACCTGATGCGTGCACAAAATTCGTGTGCACGTGTGCTTCAGAGTTGCAAGGTGGCAAACACACAAAGAACCACTCACTCGATCCGGCGAGTTGGGGCCCCACGCTGAGGTCAGGTTGATGCTGAAGAGCGGGTAGCTGCTGTTGTCAAAAGCGCTGTGCAGGGGCCCACGGCCCGTGCCAAGGTAAGTGGACCAGGCCTGTGGTTGGTAGGCACCAGCGAGACGCGAGACGCACAGGTGGCCAGGCAAAGCGCACGAAGTTGTTAAGCGTACGGTGTGTGGTTGGGAATGGGGACGATACGTGTAAGTGAGAGAGAGAGTTTGTGTGTGTGTGTGTGTGTGTGTGCGTGTGTGAGAAAGGATTCGCGCCTGAGGCGTGGCGTGGCGCCGCTTCTTTTACAGTTGGCCGTATAGCCAGCCAGCAAGGCGGGCAGGCAGCCAGGCCGGCAAGTGGATTGCAGGCAGGCACACACAGCAGCCGCTGGTGCAGCCACGGCCGCGCGTGGCGCACCTGGTATGTGGAGATGGTGGAGGCGCGAATGGTGATGCCGAGCAGGGGGTTGCCGGCGAGTGCGGCCTCCTCGTCACTGACGTACCAGGCCCCGGTGGCGGTGCGGTAGGGGTTGGTCAAGGAGGGGGAGGTGGAGGGCGTGGTGACGGTGGAGGTGTAGGTGCTGCCACAGAAGAACCGACCGCGACGAGTGCTGATGGTGGCTGCGTGCATGATGGAGGTGGTGTGAGTGGTAAGGAGGACATGGTGTTGGTGTTGGTGGTGCGTGTGGGGTCAGGGATGGAGGCGGGGGCCGGGTCGTTGGGAGAAGGGGAGTTGTTGGGTAATGGGAGCTGCAAACGTGCACGGTGACATAACGAGGTCGGTGGAGACTTTGATGAGGTCATGGAGAGCTGGGCACCTGACGCGCGCCATTGCACACGGGTGCGCCCAGCGAAGAACATGTGCGGCAGACAAGGTCAGGCATTGAGCTGACAGGTAATGGGAACAAGCACCGCCAGTTAGTACGGTTGCGGTTGCTTACGCGGCGGCGGCGCGGGCGGTTGGGGTGGCTTGGGCGGCGAGGGCGGTGACGGCGGCCGTGGTGGCGGCCGTGGTGGCGGCCGACGTGGGGGCGGCGGAGCTGCGGTCAGGGGCGAGTGGGTGCAGTTGGTGGCAGTGCGGCGATTGTGTGCTTGAGTGATCTGGGTCGGGTCGTACGTCTGAGTGGCGTCCAGCCAGTCCAGCGACCCCCACTCCAATATGGTAACGCAGACCGCCTCATTTTGCCCGCCAGCCCGACCAAGCGCGAAGCTAACACCCCCAACAACCATGAAGTCCGCTGTAATGCTCGCCGCGCACAGTCCCGCCCTGTCCCGCCGATCCGCTACCGGTATCCAAAAAGCAGCTGTGCGTCATTAAGCCGCTGCAGGCCAGCACCACTGGACGCTGCTCGTTTCGCTGTACCGCCTCATCTGCCCGGATGGGCACGAGCGCCGCCAAGGCCCAGCCGGCAGCGCCGACCCCGTCAGCCGCGTCCGAGCCGGCCAGCGAACTCTAGCGCCCGCGGCCGCAGTTCCCCCGGTGCCCGTGGACCGGTGCCCGTGGAGCGGTCCCCGTGGAGATCCGTGAGGGGCTGCCCGCGCCACTAGGCATCGGAGTGGCGCCAGGTGATTGAGGTGCGCGATCCCCACCCGTGTGCCCACAAGACGGCAACGCAGCGACCGCCTCACCTGCCGTGCAAAACCCAGAAGTGGAGCAGGTCCGCGTGCCAGCACACTCGCAGTCGTTGCTGCAGCGGTTTGGACCCAGCGAATTCGTTGACTCATCCCAGCTGTAGGTCCCGTCAAGAGGCTTCACGCATACGATGGCTGTGAAAGCAGTCGAGTCGAATGCAGGAAGTCAGCGCGGAGCCTGGCGGAGGGACTTGCCGTGCGATAGCAACCACGTCATGAGTCTTCTTACTTGCCGAGCTTGCAGCTGTAAGCATAGCAAGCAGCAGAACGCATTGAAAGCGCGAATTCAAGAGCAGCTTCGCCATGTCTGCTCAAGGCAGGGTATATTATGATGTTAATGCAGCTGTTGAGTACCGGGTTATTCTTCACGAGCAGAGGGCGCAGGTGTGGACGCCAGTTTTGACGAAGCTTGGCGGGGCCCGCCAAACTTGCAGGTCCCCTCCTTTTTAGTATATTATAGTAACATGTATGCAGTCTCACGCCCTTCCTGTCATTGTCACGCTACGCTGCTAACGCGCGTGTTCTATCACTACTCGATGGGCGCGACAGAGATCAAAACCAGCCACGTCGCTTTGTCTATTCTCATCCGAAAGTACAGCTCAAATTATCGTTCGGAGTGTGGCCTTGCAGTTGGGTTTCGTGCCAGCCGTTGGCTGGGCAACTCGAACTGAAAGGTGGCCCGTCCGCGTACCACGTCCGCGTACCACATGCCCAGCTTCAAGCGCAAAGCGCATTGTAAAACGCATCTGCATCAACGCATGTCCTAAGAAATCTGAGCCAGTCGCCAGACCTGGGTGGCCATGTCGGCACTGTAAGCTCGGCTGACCTCGGCCGACATTTCGCACACAGTTAAGAACGATCGCAGCTTCTTCCCGTCATGCATGCGAGTGCGTGACCTTTATCTTGATACCGTACCGTACGTCAGCGCGTGCATCATCCATACGCTCAACAATCACAGCCCCTCAACCAGGCGCGCGACCACTCTCGGCTCAGACGTCGCCAGCGGCTGCAGCAATACCGACGGCGGTGGTGCCAGCTTCGATGGGGCAAGTGGCATTGCTGGGTATACCGCCCCCGGACCCGGTCCTGCCGTGCCAGCCGCCCGCCGCTGCTGTTGCAGCTGCTGGTCAATGCAGCTGATGGTGAAGGGCTCTCACGCAATGGGGCCGCACCTCCTGCCACACGTGCCCCTGAAATGGAGCTACGCCTGAATCTGAACCACCCCCTGAACCTACCCCTGCCCCTGCCCCTGCCCCTGCCCTGGACCTGAACTTGAACCTGAAACTGAAACCGGCGACGACGCCCAGCCAAGTGCAGCAGCCTGCTGCCGCGGCACGACTCGGACGCACAGCGGCCATCCGGACGCACCCGCAATCGCCTGTGGGTGCCCCTGAGACGCCCATGCATGTCATGCTCACTGCTTGGGTGCCATGCTGGTCATGGTCAGCTCGGCCTCGGGCTTCTTGATGCATGGGAAGTCGGCGTCGGCGCAGCAGGCCAGCCCCAGGTTGAAGGTCTGGCAGCGCAGCAGCGACACCTCGTAGTACAGCGGCGCGTTGGGCGGCACACGCCTGACAGGGGGAGGCAGGAGCGAAGAGTGGGCGGCACAGCCGCGCACAGCGGGCGGTCGAGCAGTCGGGCAGCGCATTGTGAGTGCACAAGCGTGGACGGCGGGGCACCGGTATTCCCACAAGTAGCGTCGCGTGGGGTCAGCCGCATTGCAGGTGAAGCGGCCATGCGCTCTACTCAGGACGACCAGGCGCGACTAGGCGCGTCAAGCCAAGGGCCATGCAACAATGCAGGTGCACGGGGCATCTAAGGCTGTGGCTACCCATGCCGCCGCCCGCTACTCGTACTCACTTGCCGCTCTTGAATGCGACGCCGCGATCCCCGTACCCTAGGGACGGCGGCACCACCGCCAGCTTCACGTCCCCCGCCTTCATGGTCTGGACCACCTGAGGTGCGTGCATCGTGGGTGCGTGAGGAGCGCGAAGCGAAGCAGAGCAGGAGGGGAGCAGATGGTGGTGAGTGGCAGATTCTGACTTTGCAATGCCAGGCGATGATTCGCGTCTTCACGCATCCAAGCCCGGTACTACACCTCACGTACGCACCCACCAGCCTCATCTCCTTGAAGCCCTGACAAAGCACTCCCAGTTTGTGGAAACGACCCTCCCTCATTCATGACCTGCTCCATGCATCTCGTTTTTGTCTCGGCCAATCTGTGAGCACAGCAAGCGCAACCCGCCCGGCCGTGCCCCCGCGCCACGCCCTCACCTGCTCCAACCCCTCCGTCACGTACTTGTTGGTGGTGCCCAGCTGCGGTGCGGGCGGCAGCAGCAGCAGCAGCAGCAGCAGCAGCAGCAGCAGCAGCAGCAGCAGCAGCAGCAGCAGCAGCAGCAGCAGCAGCACAGGCGAGCCAGTGGGGATGGGGCACGCTGCCATCACGAGGACACAACCTTTGACCCTCCTGCGTGGACCTGACTCCCAGCAGATGTACCAGCGGACTGCCATTCGCCCACTGCCTGGCCGCGCCACACCACCTCCAGCGGCGCCATGCCCCTGTATTCCCCACCCTCTCTGGTCCCACCCCTTCACGCCGTTGTCGCTCACCTGGAAGGCCAGCGGCGCCGCGCCCTCCACCCGCGTGTCCAAAAACACCGTGCCGTCCTCCAGCTGCCCCACCACGTCCACAAGCACCAGCGCCCCCGTGGCCGGCGCCTCGCCGCGCCCCGAGCTCACCAGCGACATGCGGATGCCGCTGTACGGCGGCACGGGGGACAGGGGTGGGCAGGAGAGGCCGGTCGCAGACGCACAGAACCCGAGCTCCCTCGCCACGCACAACTAGGCACGCGCGTCGTAGCTCAAATGCTTCAAGCGCTGGCCTGGCCTGGCCTGACCCACCTGGCAGTGACCTGGATGTCGCGCTCATTCTTTCCGTTGCCCTTCACCACCTCGGCGATTGATACCTTGGCCTGGGCTCCGCGAGCGCCGGGCCCCGCAGCCTCCACGCCGAGAACTAGTGCAGCGCCGGCGGGCAGCAGCGCCAGGGCTTGCCGGCGAGACACCGAGTGGGCCGGTGTTGCCTGGCCCGTAGGCCCGTAGCTGTGCGATACGATGGAACTTCTAGATCGATCCTGGCAGCAGGGCGACGTGCCAGGCACAGCCCGGCGCAAGCGGTGCATGGCGCGCGCTTGCACACCGCAAGCTACTGGCACTGGTGTGACTTGCATGGCTTGAGCAACTTTATATATGCTGGGAAATAGTCACAGAAGTTGATGTGGTGTAGCAGCTTGAAGTGAACTGCAGTTCACCGTGTGCTGACCTGCGTTAGTCCCTAAGCAATATAATTGATGTGTACTGCAGGTAAACGAGGCTGTGCGATATGTGCATTGCAAAGCGGAGGGCCGGATGCAGAGAACCCAAATGCAAGTTTGGTGTGCTTGCTGCTCAGTCACTTGAACTGGGCTTCGCCGGCGCAGGCAGCTATGTAAGTTGATACTGTATCCATCATTTTCCTGATATGTGCCACGTTTTCAGAAACCGCCCGTGCAACCCGAAACCCTGGTCCGTTATTCGGTTCAGCCGCGTTGGGGTCCGGGAATACGCTGCACGCTACAAGACTACAACCTGCATCCCCGTCGCACGCGTTCAACCTCCTGCTCGAATCCGTGTGCCAGCGGCGGGTGTAGGCACAGGTGTAGGCGTGTGCAAGGGCGTGTGGGCATGGACCGAGCCTGCAAGATGTGATACTGAGAATTTGCTATACCGTACGAAATGTTTCCCCCATAGGTTGCTGCTAGGGATCCCCGTCTCATTCCTTAGGGACATCGACCCTTTCCCCCCCCCCCCGCTTATGAGAATATAAGAGGGTGAAGCTGCCAAGGAACCCCTGTCCGTGCATGGCGCCGTGCCTGATGGCCAAGGAGCCCCGGGGTCGCCCCCGCACAACACCTAGAGTCCTAGACCGTGGACCTGGGGGAATGCATGATAGTTATGGTAGAAGGTTAGTCAGACTTTGGGGGTGTGGCACGAGTGGACGGGTGGGACTTCTGCGTGACTCGATGAACTCGGGACTTACATGCTCGGAGGACAGCATCAGCCCATGGACGCGTGGCGATGACTGCAGGCGTCTGTGTGTAGCTCGCAAGGCAGTGACTGTGTACCTATGCCGCGCGTGTTGAAGCGGGAATATCAGGCACACACCACGTATTGGCCGTGGCCGTGGTATTGGCCGCGTGACGGCGTGTCGCTGTCAGCCATACCACGCCGGCACGCCCCCATGCATCCTCTTATCCTTCTCACCGTGAGCAGCAGGGGCAGGTGACGGTGGGTGACGGTGAATGATGATGTGTCACGGGGTTCTGGACAGTCCGGGATGGGGGTTGGGGGGGGGGGGATGATCTGTGTGCGACTTTCCGTCTGTTAAGCATCTGTAAAGCAGAAACTCACCATTGCTATCGCTCCTTTGCACCACACTGATTCACACCTGATCAATTATTGTTGTTAACGTTGAGCGAAGTGAAAGTTCGCGAAGAGACTACTGCGCCTTTCAACGCCATCCTCGACACTTAAACCTTGCAGCAATCTCGACACATTTTAGGGAAACATCTGGGAGTTTCACTGCCCTCAAGGGCTGCAACACCCAACATTGGGCCGCGAGCGATGGCATACAAGCCTGTTGACTACTCAAAATGGGACAATATCGACACCGATTCAGATTCTGATGACGGGCGCGCGCCGGTGCCTGCGCCTCGGCGCGCCGCAGCCACACCCGCCGCACCCGCCGCACCCGCAGCCGCACCCGCCGCCGCAGCCGCTGCCGCTGCCGCCCCGCCCGAACGCACCTTCGAGTCCTTCCCCGTTGGCGCGGCTGTGACGGTGCTGGGCCCTCAGGACAGAGAGGGGCGACCAAGCAATGCAACGCAGGTAAAGGACACGGACACGGAAGCGTGTGCCCGCAAGTGCGTGGCACACGGCAGCTGCGCAGTGGCTGGGGAATCCCTCGCGGCCCTGAGCAAGCTGGGCCAGTGGCCAGCAGGGACCAGGAGGCAGCCCGGCGCCCTATCGCCCTTGCTCGCAGCCTCTCCACATCAGCAACCGTGGCACATTCTTTCCTCACATCCACCTGCATCCCTAGCCTCAGCCCTTCAGAGCCTCTTGTGAACAGAGCTCCCCAGTTTTCCATCCAACCTTGTTTGCCATGCCCGCGGCTCTGCCTTTCGGCGCCCTCGCTGCAGCCTGGCTTCTATCGCCAGACGCCTGTGCAGCCGCTGCCGAGCCGCGCGCGACCCGCCCCGCTGCCCGAGACCCCCCGCCCGGGGGAGGTGGTGTGCACGTACGCGCCCTGCTCTGGCGACACGTCGTGTCAGTTCTTCCGGACCACCTCCCTGCCGCGCGACCACGCCGCGTTCACCCAGGGTAAGTGCCGCGATGTGCTACGGCGTCTAGGAGGGCGCCTTGGTGTTACCTGGTAGGGTCTGAGGTCCTTTTGGATGGCTGGGGCCGAGGGCGTGGTGGCCCAAGGGCAGCGGAAATGGACTATGCCATGGGAGGGGCTGCATCACCGACATTGTCCAACTCGCTCCAGCATGCCCTGGCGCCACCTGCTCTTTGCGCTTCCATCCCATGATGTGCCCTCGTTTACATGAATTGCCTTCTCATGGGATGGTGGAAACAACCGTTCAGAGTTAATCCCCGCCCCACCCTGTGCCCCCGCCCTCTTGGCCTGTAGGTGTGCCGAGCCCTGTCGCAGCGCTGGTGGGCTTGCCGCTGCTGGTGCACAGACTGGACCCGCGGCGCGCGCTGACCATCCCCCGCTCGCCGGTGAGCCTTGGGCGTGTGTGGGGCCGCGGGGCCTGAGGCTATGCGGCGTGTTGGGCGCATGATGGGCTGTGTGGGAGCAGGCTTGGTTGTGCGGTGTTGGCGCGCTGCCTCCTATAGGTGTACGTTACGTGTAAAGTAGCAGCCCTCCCTCCTGATATACACCGTGCTCATCCCGTCTGCTGTGCATCCCCTCTGTCCGCAACCATCACGGAGCAAGCCTGCACGTCGTTCCCCTTCGTCACACTTTGTGTGTTTGCATATGTGTGTGTGCCACAGACGTACGACAACCAGCGGGTGACGTACATGATGATCGAGCCGCACACGGGCTTCGCGCCCGGCAAGTGGCAGCAGGGCGTGGGCTCGGCGGTGCTGGTGCGCGCCGACCGCAAGCCGCTGCCGCGACAGCACGTGGAGGTGCGTGTGTGTGCGTGCGTGGGCATGTGTGCTGGTGCTCGTGGCATGACCATGTGTACCGGTACGCACACTACTGGTGCTCGGGACCTCAGTGCCCCCGACGGTGCTACATGCGGGCTGCTGCGGGCTGCGGGGTGCTGGGCTTGCGTTGGGGCCCGCTCTGCCTTACGCAACACTGCGGCAGGTCTGCCGCCGCTGCTGCGGGCTATGTTGTGCTCACGTCATTGACCTGCTGCCTGACCACCTCCTGACCACCTCCTGATCACCTCCTGATCACCTCCTGATCACCTCCTGACCACCTCCTGACCACCTCCTGATCACCTTACGTCACGCGGCTGCCCAGGCGTTCTGGGAGTTCTGCCAGCACCTGCTGGACATGTTCGGAGGCGGCGACACGCCCAACCCAGCGGAGGACATGTCGCCGGCCGCCTGGCAGGTGCGACGCCGGCTCGGCTGGCTGGCTGGTGGTGTTGGGTCGGGGGAAGGGCAGGACCGGTTGTGGTGGGCAGGGCCGGGTGCGGCGTGCAGGGTCGGTTGCAGTGGACAGGGCCGTTTGCGGTGGGCAGGTGCGGACACAGGGCAATCTCGGCAGCTGGGACGTGCACAGCAGACTGGGCTGAGGGTGGTGGCAGCCGAGGCGTGGGAGGTCCGCGCTGACTGGGGCCCGGAAGGCTAACCGACATTGAACCTGACGCCCACTTTGTGCCGAATGTGACACGTGTTCCGGCCAGATGTTTTTCGACATGTATAAGGCCGACAACGCCGAGCGCCGGCCGGAGTGGCGGGACGTGTGGCGGCCGTGGGAGGCGCCGCCGCCGCCGGACGTGGACTGACGGGCGGCGCGGACTGATGGTGCGCGGCGCGCGCGATGACGCAACGCCTGTGTGGCGGCTGGCTAGCTAGGGGCTGGCGGGCGCTCCGCGTGTCGCTGCAGCGGAGCCTGGCGGCTGCTGCTGCTGCCTGGCGGCTGCCTGCTGCGTTGCTTGGGCCGACTGCTAGGCTGCTAGATAGCAGGTGCCGCAGATCGGTGGCGCTGCTTAGCGGCGGCTTGCGGTGCGAAGACAGCGAGATGGATGCTTGGATAGATCCATGGCCGTGTCTGTCGTCCGCAGCATGTGGTGGCACAGGGCGGCAGTTATGGCTCGCGAGGGCTGGCTGCTGGGCTTCTAGACAGCAGTTGCTTTGCGGCATGTTTTGTTTGCTGCGCGGCGCTGGGGCGTAAGCTGGTGTTGGCAGCGTTTATTGCACTAGAAAGCGCGAGGAAGCGAGATGCGGCTGACCGGCTGTGCTCCAGCCCGGCCGGTGTGGTGCTGGAGGGCGACTGAGAGTGAGAGGCGGAGGTGGCAGCTGCGGCGTGTGGAGGTGGCAGCTACGGCATGTGGAGTGGCGGCGGCTGCGGCGTGTGGCGGCGGCAGCTACGGCGCTGGCGGCGGCTGCGGCGTGTGGAGGTGGCAGCTACGGCGTGTGGAGTGGCGGCGGCTGCGGCGTGTGGAGTGGCGGCAGCTGCGGCGTGTGGAGGTGGCAGCTGCGGCGTGTGGAGGTGGCAGCTACGGCGTGTGGAGGCGGCAGCTACGGCGTGTGGAGTGGCGGCGGCTGCGGCGTGTGGAGGTGGCAGCTACGGCGCGGTGGCCGTGCACTGCTGCCGCGAGTGCCAGGTGCCGCACTGGCGGGTGGGCACAAGGCGGCGTGGGGCAGAAAGAAGGCGTAGGCCACAGGGCGCGCATGGTTGAAATCGTTGATTCGTTGAACCCACAAGCTTCACACCAGGACGGCTTGCGCTGGGGAATGGCTGCGCTGTGCTGACCCGGGTGGGGGAAGCATGGAAGGGCCGAGGGGTAAGGAGGCGCCGCGGGGGAATGAAACTGCCGCGCATGACATACCGTAGCGCTCCTTTCATCTTCGCCAAATGCACTGCGAGTCCATGGCAACGAGAGCACCAACAGCACCATGACGTGCAGGCGACGTGCAGCACGTGTGCCTGGGCCTCGGCCTTCACCATCCACCAGGGATGCCTGGCTCTTTGCCACAGAGCATAGCTGCTGCGGTCTGCTGCAGCAGCGGCGCCGCTGCCTGTACCCGAGCCCACCGCACCCGTCGTACCCTCACTGGAGCCCATTGGGCGAGGCGGCGGCGCCGCCGCCGCTGCCGCCGCGCCCGCCGCGGCGCCGCCGCAGCCGCCCCGCCGGAGCCCAAGCCGCTGGCGCATCAGGTCGTCTACCACGAGCATGCCCATGCCGACCAGGCTCCTGCCGCAGCACATCTGCACATCTTGCAGCCCTCGCAGCAGATGGCGCCGCCGCCCCCGCACCCGCACGCCGCGTCAGCGGGGGTCCCGGGGGACGGCGTGGCCGCCACTAGCGCCGCGACAGCGCCCGGCCGCGCTTGGTGCAGTTGACCAGCAGCAGCAGGCCCAGCACCGACTCCTCGTCCTCGCAGCGGGCGATGCTTCTGCTCCTGCTACTGCCGCTGCTTCTGCCACTGCCGTGTCAGCTGCAGCGGACTCGCCGGGGCAGCCCACGCCGCCCCCGCCGCCGCCGGTGACACCACCGCTAAATTCAGGGGCTGTCCTCGCATTCAGGGCCTAGACTGTCATACAGGCTGCTCGAAATTTTCATCACAGGCACTTGGGTGCGATGGGACATGCCCTCAACGCCCACAAGGCCACAACTCGCCTTCCACAGTACTGTTGTCAGTTGAATGTGCCGCCTGTGACCACGTGCCGTCACCGTTGCCCGCAGTATCAACGCGCAGCAGATGTCTGGATGTCATATTGTGATTGAGGAAGCTGCCCCGTTCCTGCCCAGCTTGCCCTGTAACGCATGGAGAACTCGAGCGACAGTCGTGCCAACCGCCGCACGGATCTTGCTTCCCAGGTCTCCGCAACAGAACTTATGCATGCTCCCGTGATCCGTATTCTCGATACTTGACTGCGCCGATCGTAACCACTGCTCGCAGGCACACCTCACAGAAGATGTCGTAACGTAGTCGGGGAAGCTGCCCCCGAGCCCGTGTCCAGCTTCCCCTCGTGCGACAGGCGTGCCAACCGTGCCAACCTCCATCAACCTCCGCAACATAATGCGTGTACTTTCATTGTAACCCCACACCAGCAGTATGATGTTGGGTCGTCCTTACGTAACCTGCATCCCTGCGCGCCCGACTATTACCCACTCAGTCGCAACTGTGACAACGCCGCACCCCCTTTCGCGGCACCAAACCTGCCCCGAACTAATATCCTTTGAACCAAAACTCAAGATAGGTCCTTAATTAACCATGACAAGCGAAAAGGAGAAGATGTTGGCGGGGCAGCTTTACTGCAGCTTCGGCGAGGAGCTGCTGGGAGAGCGAACAAAGGCCCGTGCATTATTGCACGAGTATAATAATAAATTAGATTATGCCGACATGGAGTCGCGAACTCGCGTGCTCTCCCAACTCCTCGGCGGGATGGACGCAGCGAGCCCGCCTTTTATTGAGCCGCCGTTCCGTTGCGACTACGGGTATGTAATGGCAGTCTGGGAGGTCACGCGAGCTGGCTAAAGGGGGGGCGCTCAGGGGGTGTTGCGCGCGTGTCGGCCCGCCAAGTCTCCAGCGTGGCTGCACCCGAAAGACTCCGCCCCTTGTTGCCAGCTGTGAGCTGATGGCGATGCACCTGCCTGCATACCCTCAGGTACAACATAACGGTGGGATCCGACGTCTACATGAACTTCAACTGCTGCGTCCTGGACTGCAACAAGTGAGGCTGGGAGGGGACGGAAGGAACCGCTGCATCTTCCTTGGCTCCTGGCGCCTAGCGAGGTGCCGTCGCGAGCCACAGCCCTCCTTGGAGTCTGCAGCGGTGGCCAAAGCGGGGATAGATACATTCGGTCAGCGAAAGGGGGCAAGGGCTAATCCGTACACGCACCGCCTTCCGGTACACACGGCGGACGCGGGCAGGAGAGCCGCCGCACGCACGGCACCTGACGGTACAACAGCAGGCCGCAAACTCGATGACAGAGGACCTCGCCGAGCTGCCAGATAGTCGTGACTCGTGAGCTGCTGACGGTCTGCTGGCCCTCCTTCCATACATACACACACACGCGCTTGCACAGTCGCATGCAACCCCTGTCGGCCGCCTCCCCTTGTGCTCTCCTAACACACGCACACACGCGCGCATATGCGCAATTGCATATTGCGCAGGGTCACAATCGGCAGTCGCGTGCTGTTCGGACCCAACGTCCAGATCTACACGGCCGCACACCCGCTGGCCGGGAGCCTGCGCAACGGCACCAAGGTGGGTGCGCCAGCAACAGGGCGACCATGGAACAGGGCGACCATGGAACAGGGCGACCATGGAACAGGGCGATTGGCCTACCCCGGCGGTGGGTGTGCTCGATCTGTCGGTCACATGGATCGGCGGCGAGTAGGGGACGGACAGAAGCCGGCACCGTCTGCGTCAAGCTGCTGCGGCGACTCGATTGACGCCATGCCACTCGTACGTCCTGCCCGGCTGCCCCACCCGGCTGCCCCACCCGGCTTCCCCATCCAGCTTCCCCATCCAGCTTCCCCATCCGGCTTCCCCACCCAGCTTCCCCACCCGGCTTCTCGCAATCCCGTTGATTGCCGTGCTGTGCTTCCCACGCGCCCCGCGCACCTGCAGGGCCCCGAGTACGCGCTGCCCATCTCCATCGGCGACGACGTGTGGGTGGGCGGTGGCGCCATCGTGCTGCCCGGCGTGAGCATCGGCAACGGCTGTGAGTAGTGCCGGCACCGCCCGAGTCAGGGGAAACTGCTCAGCACAGTGCACAGAGCACAGTGCCGTGCACAGCAGTGCCGTGCTGGGTAGTGGTGCAGAAGTGCCGGGGTCCCAGGACCATGCGATTGGGGCAGGGGCGGGCAACGGCGGCCACGTGCGGCTGCACAGCGCGCGTCCTCTCATAATGCTTGTCGCGTTTGATTTGAAAGCATGCCGCGTATCGTATACCATACCCCATTTACGGCATTCCACACACAACACGAGCGCCCAATGACTGCCCATGCTAATGTGACCGGTGGCTCCTCCGCACCTGCAGCGGTGGTGGGCGCGGGCGCGGTGGTGACGCGCAACGTGGAGCCGTACACGGTGGTGGCGGGCAACCCGGCACGGCTCGTTCGGCGGCTGAACCCGGAGGCGGGGCCGCTGAAACCGGAGGAGGCGGCCGCGGCGGTGGCGGAGGCGGAGGCGGACGTGGCGGCAAAGGCGGCGCGCGCCACCAACGGCAGCAGCAGCGCATGAGGCGGTGATTGTGCGGAGATGCTTTGCAGGCTGTGCACAAGTGCGGGAGTTCTTGGAGAGATCGTTGTAGGCTGCGAGGCGGTTTGTGTGGAGTGCGTGCAGCTAGGGCGCGCTGCTGTTGGCTTGCGGCCTCGCACGTTCGGGGCGGTGATGGGGTGGGGCGGGCACTTCGCGGTCCGCCAACTCATGATGCCGTTGCCGTGTGTGTAGCAGAAAACGATGCTACAGTGCTGACACGCGGGTCCTCCCCGCCCTTCCGTTGTTGCTGGTACTTAGGAGCCGTGTCAAGAAGCGAGCCTGCTGTGCGGTGAGGTGTCGATGCTGGTGCAAGAAGTTAGAGGGTGTGTGATTTAGAAGTGCATGCGGGCTGGCGATGCAGGTTGGCGTGCCCCGGCCCCCGGCGGGGGCGCGGCGCACCCATGCATTTCACGGGTGTAGAGGGCGTGCAGCCTTGCTTGTCAGGGCTGCCGTGTCTGGGCGTCTACTGTCATCAAGAGTCGTCGCGGTCGCTGCTTCTGTGCGCGGGCCTGCAATGCTCGGCACAAGCGGCTGTGTGCTCCTCTGTGTGTAGCAAGGATCTGCAAGCAAGGGCCCATTGTCATTGACTTGCTAGTAGGTCCCCAGCCCAGTCCAGTGCTGCTGTCCCTCGATCAATAACTGCCATTACAGCGACGCCCCGAAGGCCGTGTGGCCGCCACCACAACCGCCATCACCACAGCCGCCATCACCACCGCCGCCACCACCACCACAACCGCCACCATCACGTTCACCTGCTGCGTTCACCACCATAACTGCCACCACCACGCTAGACCTGGACATGTGTAGTGTTTCCCGGTCGTAGTTTGCACGCACACGTGGGACCACAACAGACGCACACACCGGCACTGGCCGTAGGTGGAAAGTTTCATCACCCCAGCTCAGCAGGTCAGCACAATCGCATGTGGTGAGGGGGCTCCACCGTGGGGCTCCACCACCTTGCCTCGCCTCAGTATCTCCACCAGCGACATGCCGCAACCCCCACCTCCCCGCACCAACCCCCCCCCGCCCCGTCCATATCCTTGCCTCGCCTTTACCTCTTGCCACCCCCACCCCGGCCCCGGCCTCCGCCGCTCCTGCCTCCACCACCCCGGCCCCCACCGCCGCCGCCCCGGCCTCCACCGCCCCAACCTCCACCGCCCCGGCCTCCTCCCGACGGCGCCGCCGCCGCCGTCGCCAGCTTGGGCGCCTTGCCCGGCGGCCCGCCCGCCGCGGCCTGGTCTCCGTCGTCCCCCAGGCGTGCGCGCTTGGTGTTGCGCGTGTAGGCTCGAAGGACCCACTCATTCTCCGCGTGCGACTGCGAGGCGGTGGCAGAGGCAGCATGGTCGCGCGGGCGGTGTTCAATATCCTTGAAACACACGTAAACTAATCCGCGTTCCTTGTGCTCTCTAAAGCACATACACACATACACACGCACGCACGCACCTGGTCCAGCGTGCCCAGCTTGATCTGGTACAGCTTGAGCTCAAAGCGCGGGCCGCACTGCAGCGGCACACAGGAACAAGGACAACGAACAAGCAGCGGCAGTGGCATCAGGCGCGGCAGGCGGCCCGGTGACAAAGTTGCAAATGATGGTGGTGGTGATGCAGCCAGACGCAGCGCCAGTGCAGGCCGAAACAAACTCGGCGGGCATAACGGGTTGGCAGTGGCCTTCCTGCTGCGCCCTCTCCCGCCGCACCTCATCCTCACCCCCTTCCCCGCCGCACCTCCTCCCCACCCGCTGCGCCCACCAACACACAAACACACACGCCAACGCCCCCACCTCTGTGAGCTCGATGCTGCTGGCCCCCTTGGGCTGGGCGTAGGTGTGGTGGCGGAAGGAGATGTAGTCCTGCCGGTTGGAGAACGTCACAATGCGCTTGGCGTCGTCCTGGGGGGGGGGGAAGGGAGGCAGGGTAAAGCAGAAATCTTGCGTGGCGGCTTTGTCTCACAGTCCCTTCTGGGATGGTGGGGTGGGTAGTTGGGGCTATTGAAGCATAAGCAGTGATGCGCATGCCGTGTACCCGCCGGCCCAACCTCACACATCGGCCCCATGCGTGCCCGCCCACTACTCACTCCCCGCGTCCTTCCCTCGACCCACAACGCCACGCTGCTTCCACCCCTTCCCCCCCTGCTGTCTACTTCGCTACACTTCTCTGTACCAATCCTTGCAACCCCCTGGTTCTAGTAACCCCTACCCCCCGCCCCAATCAAACCCCCTCTCCCTACCCCGCACCTTGGGCACCGGGAACAGGTGTTTGAGGATGTTGGCTGTGCGGGCGCCCAGTTTGGAGCCCAGGTTGTCCAGCACCAGGTGCGGATAGGCCTCACTGATGGTGCCCACCTGGGCGCAATGAGGGGGGGGGTTACATTGATGATTGGCGCCCCCTTGAGAGGATGATGACAGCGGGGCGAGGCTGGGAGGTTGCTGGCACGGCGCTTGAAAGCGAGGCACGGGATCGTGTCGTGTCATATCGTATCGTGTCTATGTGAGCCTACAGCGCGCCACGCGTCCCGTGCCCTAGCCGCCGCTTTACTCCCCCCCCAAACATACAGTACTCTCCACCTCCTCCTCCACCTCCTCTCCACCTCCTCCCCATCGCCTCCCCACCTCCTCCCCGCCTCCTCCCCCAACCCCTCACCTCCTTCTTCTGCCCGATGTCGTGCCGCAGCACGGTGTTAAAGATGCCGAAGTAGGCTGTGGGGCCGTACGGCAGGTGGCACACCACCATGCCGTCTGTGGGGAGGAGGAGGGGGAGGAGGGGAAGGAGGGGCGGGGGGCGGGGGAGAGGTGAGTGCCGAGTGGGCGGGGAGAGGGCAGGGGGAGGGCAGGAAGCGCAAAACGCAACACAGCTACAAGTGGTAAGTGGTTTGGAGTGGTAAGTGGTTTGGAGTGGTTTGGTTTGGTAAGTGGTTTGGTAAGTGGTTTGGAGTGGTTTGGAGTGGTTTGGAGTGGTTTCTTTTGTAGCGGGAGCTAGATACAGCCTGGTGTACCGGTATGCGCGAGGCTGTCCTGCCGCACCAGCATCCAGACCGCCACCATGAATAGCCACAGACGCGGAGAGCTGGCCCCCGGTCGCAACTTCACAACGCCTCCACGCCGCTGCCCCACCTCCTAGTTACTACCTGCCTCCTCTTAACACTCCTCCCCCTCCCCCTTCCCCTCCCCCTCCTGTTCCCAACCTCTCCTACCCACTCCTCCCGCCACTCACCCGGCTCTCCTCTGTGCTCGTGCAACACCACGATGTCCGTGAAGTCGTGGTTGCGGCACGTGTCCACCTGGGGGGGGGGGGGGGTTACATCCATGAGTATTTAAATTTATGAGTATAAAAAGTGAAGGCATTCTAAGAAGTGGGGGAGGAGGGAGGGGCGGCGGGCACGTGTGTGCATGCGTGCGACGCAGGACACGCCTCCGCGGGCAACGAAGGCAAACAGCGCCAAATCGCCCCCCCCTCCACACACATACGCACCCCCGCATGCAGCATACCTCAACAGACGTGAAAACACACACCGCCCCTCCACCCCCCCTCCCTCCGCTCGTTTTAGTTGGTTTTGGTTTAGTTTGGGCTGGTATTTACAACCCCCCCCTACACACACACGGCCACGTGTCCTCACCAGCTCCTTCAGGATGAGGCCACCACGGTTTATCCGCTGGCTGTTGGGGATGACCAGCTTCATCTCCTGGAGGGCAGTGGAGGAGGAGGAGGAGGTTTAAAGGGAGTGTTGTGCCCAGTGACGTGCAGCAGACAATTAAGTGTTCAGGTTGTATCGATAACAGGTCCTACATGAGTGCGCATGTACAGTCCTACCACCTGACACATACAGATCACGGCACACACACAGGCACCGTTTTGCTCGCTAACACAGTCACACCGATCTCCCCTTCAGCGTTCTCGTCTGTCACACCGCACCACACCGCACCGCATGGCACCACACCGCGCCGCCCCCGCACTGCGCCGCCCTCGCCCCCGGGGGCCGCACCTTTGCGAACTGCGTGAGGCGGCTGGAGGGGTCGCGCGAGGTGGTGACTAGCACCTTGGGGTCCGTCTCGCCCGCGTGTGCGTACTCGTCGTCCACGTGCCTGCGGGGTGCGCGTGCGTGTGTGTGTGTGTGTGTGTGTGTGTGTGTGTGTGTGTATGTGTGTGTGTGTGTGTGTGTGCGCGTGTCGGGGGAAAGATCGGGCAGCGGCGCTAGGCACACTTGAGTGTGTAGCGGCGGCAGCTGCAGGGGCGGCGGCCAGCAGCCTAGCCCTGTAGCCCCTCATGGGGCGCCGGCGGGCCCCGACATCCGCTCGACCACAGCCCACACGCCATTCACATGGCGCGGCGCGGCGTGCTTGACAGTTCAGGCACCGTACCGTGGCACCGTACTCGCCGTGCACCCCTCCTGAAAAGGCCTCAACCCGCGCGAGGCTGCGAGCGGCCCCCGGCTGTCCGACTCAGCCTCGCGGCAGCCCGGCACGCACGTGATGGCCTGTGCCCCCGCACACCCGGGGGTTTCCTGCTGGCTGTCATGCGGTGTGGTGTGATGGGGGTACAGAGCCCTCGACACGCCGCAACGCTGCCCCAGCCCCGGCCCCAGCCCCGGCCCCAGCCCTAGCCCCAGCCCTAGCCCCAGCCCCTGGATTCCTCCCCGGCCCTCGCCTTTCACCTCCCCTGCCAATTCCATCATCGCCTCTCTCCTCTGCCCTCCTCTCCTCTCCCTCCTCGTGTCTGCCCGAAACGCACGCCTCCGCCTCACGTGCGCGGCACCGCCGTGTTGTCATCCTCCAGCTCGATCTCCCGCCGCAGCTCCGACTCGTCCTTGCGCAGCTCGGTGGGAATGGGCTTGCCCTCTGCGAGGGCCGGCAACACAGCGGCCACAGCGACAGCGGCAAAAAGGTGGGTGTGCGTGGAGAGCGGGTAAGAGCAAGGGTTTGGTACTGGCCAGCATGTGACACGTCCAGCCCCCAGGACATCCCCATTTCGCCGTGCTCGACCCTGTCGCTGAAATGCATTGGCGTGAAGTCAGGCGCGAGGGGCGCAAGGGCAACCCGGTCCCGCAAGTCGGCCAAGGGTCGACCAGACATCTTCCCAATCATTTTCTATGACTTATTTTTCAGCTATTATATGCAATTCGCATCTTCGCTGTTTAGAGGCCCCGGCGGCGGCGATGCATCTTTCTGCTCGCCCGCACCTTCAAGGGCCTTGCGAATTAGCCGCTTCCGCTCATAAGCTGCTCGCTCCTTGCCCTCCAAGCCCTTTCGATACAGGTATTCTTTCCGCAGGCGCACATTTCGGCGCAGCATGGCGGTTTGGCTCCACGGACGACTGCCCTAATAAGTGATACGAGCTATGTGATATCAATGGATGCTAAGTAGGCAGCTCGTGAGTGAAGAAGAAGAGGGTTAGCAAAGCCAGGAATTCCAGAAGCCGACAGCCTCGCGGTGGAGTACTTCAATCGTTATACGAGGCGCACGGAGTGAGTATTTAGGGGACTCTATACCAACAATTGCCACGGACGCTTAAGGGTCTGGGCCGCAGCCCCCCTGGTTTGGCATGCCCGTATGGAGTGCCCCCAATGACACGGCCTCCCCTGCCCGTTGCGGACAAGTCGTAGGGATTAGCAACAACCAGCGCAACAACGCAGCAACAAGTCTCATACGCAGCACCCGCAACCTCATCCTGCACCACATTAACACTACCACATGCCACCACCGCACAGCAAGCCTACTCTGCCGCAGCCGTCGTCGGTTCCGCTGCACCGCCCTCGGCCGCCACAGGAGCCGGTGCAGAGCCCGCCGCCGCAGCCGTCGCCGACGCGGCAGCGTCGGGAGTCACCGGCGCCGCCGCGGGCGCTGAGGCTTCTGTCACAGCCGCCGAGGCCGGCTCCGGCGTGGGTCGCGTCACAAGCACCGGCACCGGCACCGGCTGGGGCGCCGCCGTGGCGTCTACGGCCCCTGCCCCGGCGGCCTTCTCAAACACGCCCACCATGCGAGCTGCGCCGCCAGCGCTGCTGGCACCAGCGCCATCCAGACCCGAGCCGGCGCCACCGGCAGCAGCACCTGCGGCAGCACCTGCGGCAGCTTCATCGGCCACGCCGCCGCCACCGCAAGCCGCAGACGGCGGCGCCGGCGCCGCGGGCGCCGCCGCCGCTGCTGGCGGCGCGACGGAGCTGACGGTGCGCGCGGGCGGCGGCGGCGGCCGCCAGGCGGGGTTTGCGGGCGGCAGCACACTGACCCCGACAGGGCTGCTGCTGCTGGCGGCGGCGGCACCGCCGCCGCCGGCCGCCTGTCCTGACCCTTGCCCCGAGCCCGGCGCCGCCGATGACGCCGTCGACGCAGCGCCGCCAGTGCCTGCGGCTCCGCTTCCGTCCGCTCCGCGCGCCGCGAAGCCGCTGCCGCCAACGCCGCTGGCTGCACCAGAGCTTCCCGTAAGCGGGCCCGCACCCGCACCCACACCAACGCCACCGGTAGCGCCGCCGCCAGCACCCTCCGGCACGCCCCAGCCATAGCTGCCGTACACCCGCGGCGGTGGGGTGGCGCCGCTGCCGCCGCCAAACGGCGACGCGCCGACACCGGGCCCGCCGCCGTTGCTGTTGCTATTGGCGCTGGTGCCGGAGGGGCCGAAGGTCAGGACAGAGCCCACACCCAACCCGCTGCTGCCACTGCTGCTGCCGCCGGCTGCCCCAGGGCCCGCGCCTGCGCCTGCACCCGAGGCGGCGGCGGCGCGCTCCCAGGGTTTAAGCGGTGCGTTCATCCGTGCCTCCGAGAAGGGCCGCGTGGGGTCGGGCGGTGTGTCGACGATGTCAGTCTGCGAGGGGCGGGACGGGGCGGGGCGTGGGGTGGATTGGCGCGGATGCCAGGGCCTTGGGTGCGGCCAACACGTGCACTCGTTTCTTGAAGCCCCCTGCATGTCTGTCTTTTCGCCCTGTGGCGCTGTGTCGCTGTGCTCGCGCAGGCCTCGCTCACAACAAACAAGCAAGCACCACGCGTGCGCAGGCCTCCACGCACTCCGACCGCACCCAGCACCTCGCAGCCTGCCTGCCACTACACTGCCACCCCCCCCCCCCGCCGCCGCCACAACGCCCCGAAGCACTCACGCGCACGTTGGGCGGCGTGATGCCCTGCTGCACCATCTCCATCACCTCGTGGAAGGACTGCGGTAGGGCGGGCGAGTAGTGTGGGGTGGGCGATTAGGAAGCTTGACGCGAGCCGTGGCAATACCGTTAGCATGTGGCGTGCGGGCGTGCCGCAGCGGACGGGAGCGCGTCCGGCGCATCAAAGAAGCCGTTGCAGCCACCTCGGCCGCCCTCTAGGTTCCACCATCACGCGTGTTGCTTATGCGATAGCATACAAACACGCGCGCCCAAGGTCCCTCCTCCTGAAGCTGCCCACGCCCTAACCCAACACACGTGCCAGTCCCCCCAGGGAGGGGAACGCCAGGCCGGCCGGGGTCCCCACCTGTGGGTAGGCGGGCTGCTCCGGCGGCGCCCGAGGCACCGTGCGCCCGCCGCCGCCGCCGCCGCCGCCGCCAGGGCTGTCCAGCCCATCCGTGGACCTCGCAGCGGCTCCGCCTGCAGCGCGAGCGCGAGCAAGAGTGCATTATACAGATGCATTTGCATCAGTGCGCGTTGCTTGCGGCGGTGAGCCGGGGCCCAAGTATGCCGTAAGGAACACCTCCCTGCTCACCCGTTCATGCCTGTCTCACTGCCGCCACCCCCCTGGCCTGAGGGCTGCACAGGTCCCAATGCTGCTGGTGCTCATTGGGCATTGGTGGTGCATATGCTGGCAGCCCCGTACTACCGGTGTCAGGCAGAGGCTGGGCGCAGTGGCGGGGCAGCGCGGCGCGGTAGAGGCAGCGAGAGAGGGGGGCCGGTGGGCGTTACAGTGTCGACCTCCGGCCCCCTCTCTCGCCGCCCCTCCGCTCCGCTCCGCCACCACCACCACCCACACCACCACCACCGCCACCGCCTGGCCTCACAGTAGCTTGAGCGCACGAGTAATCACACACCTCACATCTCCGACACCACACACCCAACAAGCCGCCGCCGCACTGCCGAACTCCGCGCATGCATACACAAACACTACCCTGCTGCATTCGCGCGCCTACAACCCGCACGCATGACCACAACCCGACGCAGCATGCCCACATCTGTGGCAGCCCCGCGGCCCCGCAGCCCTATCAGTACGAGTCCTGACAGACCCGACCACTGCCGTACGACGGCACCACGGCACCTCACAGGCTCATCACGGCCACGGCGACCTACCCTGCGGCGCCGTTGGGTCGTACAGCCGGTCACTGCTGCCGTACGGATGTACGGCGCCAAAACCGCTGGGCCCGCCGGCGGCGGCGCCGGCTGGCGGCTTGGGCGAGGTGGGCGTGAACTTGTACGTCATGTCGTATGCGCCGCCAGAAGAGGATCCAGGGCCGCTGGCTGCCGTACCGCCGCCGTTCGCGCCGGCGCCGTACGGGCCAGCCGCCGCGTTGCGCACTGCCCCGTAGGCGCCGCCGCCGCCGCCGGCTGTCGAGCCGCCGGTTGGCCCCGCCGACACGCCGCCCATTCCGCCACCGCCGCCGCCGTACGGGTGTACGGGCGCGTCGGGCGGGTACGCGTTGGTGTAGGAGCCGGCGGCGGCGCGGAGTGAGGCGTAATCAGGTCCGTTCAGCAGCGAGTCTGGGTCGCGGCCGCCGCCGCCGCCGCCGCCGCCACGGCCCGCCATGATGCTGCTGCCGGTCATCATCATACCGCTGCCGCTGCCGCTGGCGGCGCCGTGGCCGTGGCCGTGGCCGTGGCCGCCGTTAGCGTAGGTGTACATGCTGGGTCGCAGGCATGGCAGGTGAGGAGGTTGGGAGGTAGGAAGGCAGGGAGTTAGGGAGGGAGAAAGGAGGCAGGGCGGCGTCACATTGTCAATGTGCCAGCACAAGGACGCAGGGCCACGGCGAACTCAAAACGGCCTCACCCAACCCCGGACCACCACGCACTCCATCCCCCATCCACCCATGCATCCATCCAACCAAAACACACAGCGCACCCCTATCTCGTCTTTCCTAACACAGCACGCACACACAAGCGGCGCTCACCTGCCGGCGCCCGCCCGCGCGCTGCCGCTCTGCCCTGCCGCGCTGCCTCCCAGCATCAGCTGCTGCAGGTGCGCCTCCTGCCGCTCGGAGCGCATCAGCGTCACCGCCTCCAGCAGGGCCTGTGTGTGTGTGTGGGGGGGGGTACATTCATGATTATATAAGGAGTAAAGGCAGCGAGGCGGGGCGGCGGGGCGGGTGGTTGTGAGCGCAAGCGCGATAACGTTGCCACCCCGGCCAACCGCACACAGACAGCCCCCCGCTCACCGCGCTCCCACACCCACGCCGCAAAGCCAAGGCACCAAACCAAGCCAAAGCCAGCCCCCTCGCCCCTGTCCCCCCCAAAGGCAAACACACCTGTGTGGTGGTCTTGAGCTCCTCCTGGCAGCCCTTCAGGCTCTCCACCGCCGCCGTCAGCTCCTGCATTTGCAGCAGGCGCGGGCGCGCAAAGGGAGTTTCCGGGCTGCCCTCCGCACCACACGTACACAGCTCCAAACTCCAAGCTCGCGCTGCACTGACGAGGACAGGCTTTCCTCGCCATCACGCCCCCACAACGTCCTCGCACCATACCAACGCCTGCACACAACGGAGCCCGGCCCCAACCCCGCCCACCCGCCCCCGGCCATCCGCCCCCGGCCACCCGCCTCCGGCCACCCGCCCCCGGCCACCCGCCCCCGGCCACACACGGCCGCCCCCCCCCCCCAGCCCCGCACCTTGTTGCGCTGCTCCTCCGCCTCCCGCCGCGCCGCGCTCCAGCTGTCCAGCAGGGCGCGGCAGCGCGGCAGCACCAGCGCCTGCAGAGCCCAGCCCGCGGCCGCCACGGCGCCAATGCCCAGCACAATCTGCGCGCGGATGAGGTCCGGGAGGTCGGAAAGAGGTGGAGCACGCAAATGGTTTGTGGATTCGGGTGGGTTCCAGCATACATACGGTATTCGCCAGGGCAGTGGCATCTGGCAATCGTGCATCTCAGTGCTTTGGACGGCGACTTTGCTATGCATGTACCAGCGCGATCTGGGTTTTGCTTCTGGTGACCTCCCACTGCATCTTCCATACTTCACACGCACCTGGCTCCAACGCGGGCCCGGGGGCTGCTGCGGCACCATCGCCATCTGCTGCTGCGGCTGCTGCTGCTGTTGTTGCGGCGAGACATACGTCACCAATGCGCCATGTTGCTGCTGCTGCTGTTGCTGCTGAGGCAGGCCGGGTTGTAGCGCGTACGAGGGCTGTGCCTGCGCCGCGGGCGCGGGCGCCACAGCAGCGGTGGGGGCCACGGGCGCGGCGGCGGGCGCCTCCGGCACCCGCCGGAACGCCTCTTCTATCTCGGCCGCTGTGAGGCCCTTGCGCTCCAGGAAAGAGCGCTTGCTGGCGGTGTTGGTGGAGCCGCGGACCTGAGGAGGAGGGAGGGAGGGCGGGAGCGAGCGAGCTTGTGGCGCGGGAGGTTGTAACGAGCGAGGGGGGCGAGGGGCGGGCTCACGGCGGAAGGGTCTGCCCCTGCGGTTCGAGGTTTGCGGAGCCCGCCCCCATCACTGCGATGAGCTTGCATAGCTCGCACAGGTGGCCAGGCAAAACTGCCCAGGGAGCGCGCGGGAGGTAGTAAGTCGATTACGTGCAGAACCCTGGGCAGCCGCAGCCGTTGCTGCCACATCCCATCGCATCACAGGGACTATGATATAGTTCAGGGCTGTCGGGTTTGGTGGCCAGCGCAAGCGCGCGCGAAGACGCTGGCGTGGCAACCGACAGGAAATTCTGCTTCAGACCGACCCCAAATGGCCCAATTTTTCCCATAGTCTTGCCTGTGGATGCGATAGGAAGCCAACGGCGTTTTGGACCTGGTCCTCGCGAACCGACGCAGGAGCAGATGCTTCCGGAGCGGCCACAGCAGCTGGCGCTGGCAGTGATGGAGCTACTGCAGATGGTAGCGGTGCCAAGGATGTAGTCGGCGCTGTCGAGGTGACGACAGGAGCGGGGCTAGTCATAATCGCAGGACTCGGTTGCGCAGGCTCTGCTGCTGGCGCAGCGGGAAATGGCGCGGATACGTCCATTGTTCCTATGTATGCATTACCTCAAACAACTATCCTGCCTTATGGCCTCACGACTACAGTCACGAGAGCACATTAAGACCCCATGCGGATGTCAGCGGCGTGCCTGTACCCCTTCCCCCACTAACGACTCCTAACGACTCCAACTCCCACGCCACAGGCTGGCCACATGTCCACGCGCTGTATCCGTCTGTGAGATTTGAAGTCGTGACACTCCACCAGCACCTGCGTCCCGTGCCGTCCCACTTGGGGCTTTGTCAGCATCCCTGGACCCTGCCCCTTGCCCTGCTCCATCGCACACAGTGGCGAACGCAGTACCGTAGCCAGCAGGCTCCATGTGCCGCGCGCACAGCGACTTATGAGCACATCCGCACAGCTGGGCAGGGCGATAGGCGGAACTTTCCAAGCCTCCAAGGTCAAGAACACGCCGCCAAGATCTCGACATTCTCGAGCCAATCTTAGCAACGGGGAGTATTACAGCGTGGCGTCACACGCGCACTTGCGTTGCCGTGGCAATTCCAGACCAACGCGCAAGCGTCCCCGTCAATTCGCCATTAAGCCTCCCACTCAGCCCGCTACACGGCCGCTGCCAGCCCCCCCACATACGCACGTTTCGTGCACACAACATATAACCCAGTTTAGCTCATTCCTCTGCATGAATACCCTCAAGGAGTGCGGCCATGCATGCGCTGCATACCGTATCTTCCAGGCTTACCATGCTTCGCACAACAACGATAACGTCTGTACATGCGCACTGTATGTGCTCCGGCACGGGTGCAATGAGTAACTCTAGAACCCCCAACTCCACCCCCCCTACACGTTCCACTCCGGACGGGCGATGGTGGCAGCAGGGTAGCCATGCCATCGCGTCACATGTAAGGACACACCCACGCCCAAACCACAATAGTCACACAGCAAAGCCGAATGGGAAACTGAGCGGTCTCGTCACTCTTCGCGTGTACGGTACAGCAACGTTCGCAAGTCCGAACCTCTATGCCGCCACTCGCTTGTGGTTGCCGCCGCTCCCGCGTACGACAGCACACACATGCCGTCTGCAGACCGCAGGACAGGAAACCGCAGGATGAATGAATTCCCCCCGCACATACGCATGGGCATCGTCGCGCGACACCATGCGAGGGCTTTCCGGGGTGCACCTGCCACTCCCGGTCACGTAATTGTAATGTTGAAAACGTATTCAGCAATCAATCCTTTGCAAACGCGTGGAGGAGTTGCCCCCGGCTCCCCATGCTGTTGCACATGTCATGATCAGTCATCGCCCATAGCATGCACATGCATGGGCGCTATTTGAACCCAGGTCTCACACATGATCTCATACATTAATTTAGCACACCAGCAGTTTGAGTGCCTGCTCTTGCACCACCAGCCAGCCAGCCAGCCAGCAAGCCAGCCCGCTGCTGCTGCTGCCAGCGCAGTAGCCAACCGCTAGGCCCTGGCAAGTGCAATAGACGACCTTCGCTGCCTAGGCCTTGGCGGCTTTGCCGCGCAGCTGCGACTGCGGCATGCCCGGCGGCGGCCGCATCTGGAAGCCACCGCCCGCCACCACGCCCCTGCCGCCCTCGCCGCCGCCGCCGCCACCGCCGCCTGGCCCCACCCGGTCTGCCGCCACCATCGCCGCCGCCAGACCCGACGACGGCGCCGCCGAGCCGGCCAGTTGCTGGTGGTGGTGGTGCAGCACGGCCGCCGCCGCCAGCGGCGGCAGAACCAAGCCGCTACTCGTGATGCCGTCTGCCAGTGAGCCGGCGGCGCCGCCGTTGGCGGCGGCGGCGGCACCAGCCGCCGCCAGGCCGGCGCCGCGACCGCTGCCACTGCCGTTGCCGCTGCCGGCTCCGCCGCCACCCCCCAGGGGCGGCGCGTGTGAGGCCGGCTCCACTGCGGCTCCATCCTGCGAGACCGACACGAGTAGCCCGGGCAATGCCGGGAGAAGACGCATCAGCACCTTTCACCACAGGACCACTGATTGAGACAAGCACACCTTCTCCCGATACGCACGTGGCACTCATAGCCACCCCTCACTGCACCACAATGACGAAATCTTCCACAGCCTCCGCCCCCGCCCCCGCCCCCCCCCCCGCCCCGGCCCGCCCTAGGCCCTCACCTTGATGACCAGCGGCTGGCTGACGTAGATGCGGCGGCCTCGAGGCGAGTCCATCGACGGCGGCCCGCCCGCCACCAGCTGGTCCCGCTGCAGCGGCGGCAGCCCCGTCTCCGACCCGCGCCGGCTGCCGTTGCCCGCCGCGCCGCCCTGCACGGTCGTGGTGGCGGCGGCGCCCGCCACAGACAACATGATGGGACTGAGGCGTGGCGAGTACGGCGCCGCCGGCGGCGACGGCCCGGCGCCGCCAGGGCACGACGCCGCCGCCGCCTCGTACACACTCAGCGGCACCAGACCTGTGGCGCTTTGGGCGGAGCGGTTGACGCCGGCGCCGTTGGGCATCACCAGCATCGGCGTGCTGCCGCTGTTGGGCCCGCCGCTATGGCCGCCATGGCCGCCATGGCCGCCGCCGCCGCCGCCGCCAATGATGATCATGTCGTCCGCCGCCACCAGCTCCATGCCGCCGCCGGCGCCGTACGGCCCGTAGCCGGCGCAGCTGGCGGAGAGGCGCGCGCGGCGCGGCGTCAGCACGCCGCCGCCGCTGTTGACCCGGTGAAGGCCGCCGCCGCTGCCGCCGCCGCCGCCGCCGCCGCCACCGGCTCCGCCGCCGCCGCCGCTGTTCACGGCGCCGGCGCCGGCGCCGGCGCCGGCGCCACCGCCAGCAACGCCGCCGCTGTTGGAGTTGCCGCCCGACAGCAGCTGCGCCAAGATGCTGCTGTCACGGTGCATGCCGGCGGCGCTGGCGTTGATGACGGCGGCTGCGGCGGCGGCCGACATGCCGCTGAGCGAGGGCGGACTGATGCCGCTGCCGGTGCCGGTGGCGTGGGAGTGGTGGTGCCCTGCGCCGCCGCTGGTGCTGCCGTGACCGTGACCGTGGCCGTGGCCGTAGCCATGGCTGCTTACTGCGCCGCCTCCGCCGCCTCCGCTGCCGCCGTGAAGCAGGGACTCGAGCTGCACATTGCGTTGGATAAGGGCGGACATGCCCTCCAGCACCTGCGCAACCAGGCCCCGCATCTCCGCCGCCGCCTGCCTGCTGGCGCCTAGCTCCTGCCGAACGTCACCCAGCTCCACCTTGAGCCCGTGGACCTGCGCCTGCGTCTCAAGCACCAGCGCCCGCACCTCGCCCGACACCAGCCGCGCCGCCGCCGCCACCTCGCCGCCCAGCCCGCTGCGGAGTTCCTGCTGCCCGCTGATCAGGCTGCGACCCAGACCCGCCACCTCCGCTGCCAGGTCACGACGCACGGCCGCCAGCTCGGCCTGGGGTTGGGGAGGAGGGGGTGTGAAGGAGGGGTTGGTGAAGCGGGGATGGCGAGGAAAAGCGGAGGAAGATGCGAGCCAGGTGATGTGTGTGCAGCAGTTTGTGCATGTGCGCATGCCAGTTGTAGGGCAGCGCGCGTGCATGAATGTGAGCGAGGGAGGGTATGGCCGCAAATGGTATCAGGACGTAGGGACGGGATAGGCAGAACTTCTGAGCGCAAGCACAGACGCATTCACACGCAAATGTCTGAACAATCATCCGTGCAACTCCCGCGTAAATTTACAGGCCTACACGCACACACTGATGCACACTCACCTGTAGCTCGCTGAGCACGCCATGCGTCCGGCCGTGGCCGTGCTCGCCTGCCATCGCCGCCGCCCCCGACAACGAGTCCAGTCGCATGCCAGCAGCGCCGCCGTACCCACCCGGGTCGCTGATGGCGTGCTGGAACAGGATGTGCGGCGGCGGCGACACGCCACCCGCCGCCGCCGCCGCGGCCGCCGCGGCTGCCGCCGCCGCCGCCATCGCCTTCTGCTGCGCGGCAACCGCGGCCTCCGTGTCCGAAACGGCCGCTGCCAAGCCCTCGCCACCTGCGCCGCCTGACTTCGCCCCGCCTTCGCCTGCCTCTCCTTCTGCGGCGGCGCCTTCTCCTCCGCTTCCTGCCGCCTGCTGCTGCTGCTGCTGCTCCGCCTCATTTCGCATCTGTTGCATCTGCCGATGCAACTCGGCCTGGTAAGCGGCATGCGCCGCCATCTCCGCGGCAGTAGCACTACTGCCGCCGCCGCCATGCGCCGCCGCCATTGAGCCCGCCGAATGCCCCCTCCCATCGTGATGATGACCGTGACCGTGACCGTGGCCGTGGCCGTGCGGGCCGGCGCTCTCGCTGCCGCTTGCGGCGCCGTCACCGCCGCCGCCGCCGTGTGCGCTGTGGCGGCCGTGGTGCTGCGCCGCGTGGCTGAGCATTATGGCAGCCTGGGCCGCGTGCGCCGCAGCCGGCCAGGGGTTCCCAATCATGGTGTAGGCGGAGGCGGGGTGGTGCACCAGCGCGGGGAAGTGCGAGGGATGCGAGGGCGCCGCGGTGTGGGCGCCGTTGTGGGTCCCTTGGTGGTGCGCGGCGTAGGTGGCGGCGTAGGCGGCCGCGGCGGCGGCGTGCGCGGGGTCGTGCAGGAGGTGTGCGGAGCTGTGGGGTGAGTGGTGGTTGCCGTGGTGGTTGCCGCTGTGGCTGTGCCCGTGCCCGTGTCCGTGCGCGCTGCGATGGCTGCCGCCGGCGGAGTGCGCGGAGGAGTGGTGGGGGCCGTAGTGGCTGCCGTGGTGCCCGGCGGAGTGCGCGCTGCCGGGGCCGCCGTGGTGGCTGCCGTGGTGGCCGCCGTGCGCGCTGTGAAGGTGGTGGGCGGCGTGGGCGTGGTGGGCGGTGTGGTGGGCGGAGGGAAGGCCGGGATGGTGCGGCAGCGCACTGTGGTGCGGGAAGCCGCTGTGCGCGCTGTGCGCGCTGTGCGGGCCGTGGTGGCCGCCGTGGCCGTGGCCGTGGCCGCCGTGATGCGCCGTGCCGGGCAGCGCCGAGTGCAGGTGCGCGCTGTGCGGGCCGTGGTGGCCGGCGTGGTGCTGCGCGCTGTGCAGGTGGTGCGAGTGCGGGTGCGGGCCGTGGTGCGGGTGCGCGCTGCTGCCGTGCGCGCTGCCATCCGCGCTGCTTGGGTGCGCGCTGTGCGGCGGCGGCGGCGCGCCGCCAGCGCCGCCGCCGGGCCCGCCCGGCACCAGGCCCGCCGCCGCGGCGGCGGCGGCCGCTGCCGGGTCCAACAGATTCAGATCCACGGGAGTTCCATCGGGCGTAACGGTCATGCCATTGGCAATTGCGTCCATCTGCATCTGCATCACCTCGTCTAGGGAGGCCATGCGGGAGGAGGACTCCAGCACGGGGGGCCGGTACAGCTGTGGTTGAGGGCGGGTTGGTTGGGACAGTGTTTAGTGTGTGTGTGTGTGTGTATGTGTGTGTGTGTGTGTGTGTGTGTGTGTGTGTGTGTGTGTGTGTGTGTGTGTGAGTGTGTGTATGTGTATGAACACGGAGCAGGCTGGTCGTGTACACTCCTTCCGCATCGGCCCACGCCACCTCCACCTCCCCCGTCCCACTTGAGTTCCAGATAAATCCAGCCCCCTTCCCTCTCCTACTATAATGAGTCTTCGTGTTTCTCCCTTACTGGGAATGGTGAAAACACCTCCCTCTCCTCCCGCACACCTTGTCAAACAGCGCCTCCACAAAGGCGCGATAGTACTCGTCATTGTGCACCACCGGCTTCTTGCTGAACACGTGCTGCACCTCCGCCGGCAGCGTGCGCAGCAGGTGCGGCGGCGGGAAGTCGCAGGTGGGGTTGCCGTCCACGTCGGCCCAGCGCGCGCCGTCCTTGATCATCAACACAATGTTCACGTTGTGCTTCACGGCAGCCTGAGGGTTGTGTTCGTGGGAGTGAGAGGATGGGAGGGTTGTAGATACCGGCCCAAAGTAAACCGAACCCAATGCAGAAGAGCGAGGAGGGGCGTGTGAGGGGCGTGGGAGAGGCATGGGAGGGGCGTGGGATGGCTGCGGCGGGCTGGTCGGGTAGTTGCGGCGCGCGACGCAGCGTGGAAACACACCCGCCCTTGGTATGCTCCAAAGCTCTCCACGCGGGCCCTGACACGCGCTCCTGGCCCCTGGCACGCGAGCCCAGTGCAAGGCCCGCCCCACCACAGCTGCCGCCCCCACCGCCCGCCAACCCACCACGAGCTCCTTGATGCACCACTCGCTCTTGAACACGTTGTCCGTCATGATGAACAGAAAGTGCGTGCAGCGACCCACCATCTCCTCCAGCGACCCCAGCTCCTGCCTGTGGTGCGTGGCGGGTGCCGGTATGTGTGGTGGGTGTTGGTAAGGTGTTGGTAAGGTGTTGGTGCGGTTTTGGGTATTGGTTAGGAGCAAGACTGGGTAGGTGTTCAGACGCAGGGACAGCGATGAGACCGATCAGCAATGGAAGCCACGTGTGTGGTGAAAGGTGGGCACCGTTGCAGACCCTACGACACCGCCGCGGCATCACGCCTCACTCCAGGCTCCAGCTATAGACTTTCATCAAGACCCATTGCGACTTTGATCGCGACTCATTACCCGACTGTCAACGTCACCGCTCCACTCACTTAAACTCAAAGTCCAGGAAAACGGTATAGCCGTTGCTGACGAGCAGGTTCCACAGCGCGCGAGCAAAGTCGCGCGCGTCAGTGCGCTTGTGGCTGAGGAAGACGTCGTAGAGCGGCGGCTCATTGGAGAAGGCGCCGGGCGCAATGTGAGGCGCGCCGGTGGCGGCGGCGTCCGCCGCCGCGGCGTCGGCGGCCGCGGCCGCAGCGTCAGCAATCTGCTTCGCGGCCTTGGCCTTAACGCCGGCCGCCTCCTCGGCAGCCTGTGCGGCATTTGGGTTTTCGTTTCAGGCAGCTGGCGTAACTTTCCCATGCCAGAGTTGTGTTTGTGCTTGTGTGTGCTCTAGAGAGCACAAGGAGGGAAACACGCGCATGGTAAAAGCATCAGCACTTGCGCACCGATACCAGGGCTGCTCACGCGAAGCGTCCAGGTTAAAACACCCGCACTTGCGTGTACGGTACCAGCCAGAGGCGCGTCAGCAGCACAGAAAGCGCAACGCGCGGGCACGCTGCCGCGCACCTGGGACGCCTTGAGCGCGCGTGTGGCGGCGGTGTCTGTCAGCTCGCCCAGCTGCAGCAGTGTGCCGCGGGCCGCGTCCACCACCCGCAGGTCGTCACGCGCCAGGCAGGCCTGATTTTAGGGCGTAGAGGGGGTTGCAGCAAAGATGGTTGGAAGAAGCGTTACAGGGTGCACTGAAGGCTGCAGACGAAGTCGCTACCAGATGGGGTTTGGGGAGGGTGCGGTCGGGTTTGCGGGGAGAAGTGTTGGGCACCCGGCGTACAGGTGTACAGGGGCGGGCGACAACGCCAGTGGCGAGTCACGTGGCGCCCAGACGCACACGGGGCGTGTCGCCGGACGTGTCGACGGAGGCGCAACCCACACCATCCCGCCACCTGCCACGGATCTGGTGTTGGTAATGCTTGATTTATGGGATTGGAATGAGCACTACCACCCCCAAACACACCACACCCATCTTAAACTCCACACCCACCTTGAGCAGCTCCTGCACGCCCGCCTCCTTGAGCGCCGGGTGCAGCGCGGACACCTGCGCCAGGTTGAACAGCGTGCGCGCCGCCACCACACCCAACGCCGGATCCACATTCCTGCTACAGCCCCCCAGGCCGCTGCTACTGCCCTTCTCGCCGCCGTCACCCACACCGCCGGCGTCCGGCTCCGCGGCCGCGGAAGCGGCCGCGCCCGCCGGCGCGGCCGCGGCTTTCGCCGCGGCGGCGGCGGCGTTTGCGGCGCGCAGCACGCACAGCAGCGTGGGCAGCAGCCCGTGCTGGACGAGTCGCTCGCAGTTGACGGCGGTGCGGGTGAGGGAGAGGCAGGAGGTGAGGAGCGAGGGCAGGTCGTAGATGGACCAAGTGCCGTCGGGGAAGGTGTAGGTGGCGAGGCCGCGGTCGGAGGCGGCGGCCTCGGCTGCGAACTGCGCGATCTGGGCGCTGATGTCGTGCTTCACAATCAGATCCTGCGTGGGCGAGGGGTTTTGTGTGTGAAAGAGCGTCTGTAAGCATATAATGATGGTTGTGGCAATGTGGTTGTGCATGTTTGTTGAGTGTTGTGTGGGAGGATGGGGGCGGCAAGGCAGTATCCAGCTTGTTGCTTTCTTGCATCCTCGTGCCTCCAGCATACCCCCTTCGCCCCCCGCTACACACACATACCCGCCCACCCGAACACCTATTCAAACGCCCCCCCCCCCCCCCCGCACACACATACGCACCTGGCACAGCTGGTCGTCGGGGCTGGTGGTGCCGCCGTTCAGGTTTGCCAGCGTCAGCAGCGCATCCAGTCCGCCGGGGCTGCCCACCGGCAGGAGGCTGAGGTCGCCGCCGGCCGCCACCGCCGCCGCCTCCTCGTCGCCCACCAGCTTGGCCGCCAGGGCGCGAGCCACACCCAGCTCCTTCATGAACCTGTGTGTGTTTGTGTGTGTGTGTGTGTGTGTGTGTGTGTGTTGGTGTTGGTGTTTGTGTGTGTGTGTGTGTGTGTGTGTGTGTGTGTGTGTGTGTGTTTGTTGGTGTTTTTGTGTGTGTGTATGTGTGTGTGTGTGTGTGTGTGTGTGTGTGAGTGAGGGGAGGTATGTGTGTGTGGAGGCGCATGAGTAATCGTCATTGGCAAAGCGGGCAGCGGGTGCGGGTGCAGCAAGCTCGGGCGCTGGCTCTGAACCCCAATAGACCCACATCTCTTCTTCGTACGCCATCCCATAAGGACATAACTCAAACATCGCATTCCTAAACTCCTTCCTTCCCCACACCCTCACGACTGGCCGCCGCCCTTTCGATCCCTGTTCCTTCCCACAGCTTATGGCATAATACGATATGGCCCACCAGTAAAAAAAATAATATCATTCCAACAAAACAAAACAAAAACTCACGTGTGCAGCGCCTCGCTCTCGCTCATGCCCTTGCAGATGGACACCAGCAGCACCAGCTCGAAGCCGCCGCAGCCGGGCTGCTCCATGCGGCGGCTGACGCGCTTGAGCAGCCCCACGTCCCTCAGTCGGGCGCGGCAGGAGGGCACCCAGTCCGTAAGGCTGGCGAAGAACTGGAGCGCCTCCTCCTCCAGCGGCTGCGTGCGCGTGTATATGTGTGTTAGAAAAAAACAACAAAACGAAGCCCGCCCAAGCGGCGCCGGAGTTACTTACGGATACCTACCGAATACCGAGGTGCGTGTGTGTATGTGTGTATGTGTGTGTGTGTGTGTGTGTGTGT